>NC_057805.1:297530255-297554776 GCF_018294505.1 Triticum aestivum | reverse complement strand
GAGTGAGAGGGTTGCTCTTCACTCGGTGGGAGTTTTTGAACTTAGGCGAGTACTGGACTGCAGCTAAGCCCCCGAGTGAGAGGGTTGCTCTTCACTCAGTGGGATTTTTTGAACTTAGGCGAGTACTGGACTGCAGCTAAGCCCCCGAGTGAGAGGGTTGCTCTTCACTCGGTGGGATTTTTTAGACTTAGGCGAGCACGGGACTGCAGCTAAGCCCCCGAGTGAGAGGGTTGCTCTTCACTTGGTGGGATTTTTTAAACTTAGGCGAATCGGATTCGCGGCTAAGTCTCCAAGTGAGAGGCTTGCTCTTCACTCGGAGTTTGTTTTTGAAACTTAGGCGAAACGGATTCGCACCTAAGCCACCCACTGGGGGATTTTAAACACATGTATAAGCAACAACAACCATTTAGGAGACTGTAAAACTGTGTCTTTGATAAACAAACTAAAAGGTACTTCTTATTACATCTCGATAGTCTGAATGACTTAAGTATAAAAACGTCGGAGCAGCTCCGCGTTCCAAGCGTGTGGCTCGTCTTTATTGTGCTCCACATTGTAGAGGTGATATGCTCCGTTGTGGAGCACCTTAGTGATGATGAAGGGACCTTCCCAAGCGGGAGCAAGCTTGTGCGGCTGTAGCTAATCCATTCTGAGCACTAGGTCACCTTCCTGAAATGCTCGACCTCTGACGTTTCTGGCGTATAATCGATGAAGGTCTTGCTGATAGATAGTCGACCGGATCAAGGCCATCTCTCTCTCTTCTTCCAGAAGATCAACATCGTCCTGTCGAGCTTGTTCTGCTCCAGTTTCTGAGAGAAAAGTTCCACTCGGGGTGCATTGTGAAGCAAGTCACTCGGCAGCACAGCTTCAGCCCCATACACCAAGAAGAAGGGAGTCCGACCAGTCGACCGATTGGGAGTTGTTCTCAATCCCCAAAGCACTAATGGTAGCTCGTCAACCCAAGCGTCTGCTGCATGCTTGAGGTCATGCATCAATCGAGGTTTCAGCCCTTTGAGGATCAAACCATTTGCTCTCTCCGCTTGTCCATTCGACTGTGGGTGGGCGACTGAAGCATAGTCGACCCGAGTGCCTTGGGAAGCGCAGAAAGCTCTGAACTCGTCTGAATCAAAGTTTTACCCATTATCTGTGATGATGCTATGTGGAACTCCATATCTGAATGTTAACTCTCTGATGAAGCTGGCAGCAGTACTTGATTCAAGGTTTTTGATAGGTTTAGCTTCAATCCATTTGGTGAACTTGTCGACTGCCACGAGCAGATGGGTGAAGCCACTCCTGCCAGTCCTCAGAGGTCCAACCATATCCAATCCCCAAACAGCAAATGGCCAGACGAGTGGAATGGTCTTCAAGGCTGATGCAGGCTTGTGGGACATGGTGGAGTAGAACTGACAGCCCTCACACTTGTCGACTATTTCCTTTGCCATCTCATTGGCACGTGGCCAGTAAAACCCTGTTGTGTATGCTTTGGCCACGATGGTCTGAGAGGACGCGTGGTGACCACAGGTCCCCGAGTGGATATCATTGAGGATCATTCGGCCTTCTTCTGGTGTGATGCATTTCTGAGCGACTCCAGTAACACTCTCTCTATAAAGCTGTCCACCCATCACATTAAAGGCTTTGGATCGACGGACAATTTGACGAGCCTCTTCTTCGTCCTCTGGGAGCTCTTTCCTGAGAATATATGCAATGTACGGCACTGTCCAATCGGGAATAACGACCAAAACTTCCATGATCAAGTCGACCACGACTGGGATTTCAACTTCAGTCGGATCATTGGAGCTCTTAGGCTGTGGGGGCTCTTCTGTGAAGGGATCCTCTTGAACGGATGGTGTGTGAACATGTTCCAAAAACACATTGCTAGGAATAGGCTCCCTCTTGGAACCTATCTTTGCCAGGTCATCGGCTGCTTGGTTCTTCAGTCGGGGTATATGATGAAGCTCTAACCCCTCAAACTTCTTTTCCAATTTTCTCACTGCATTGCAATAACCAATCATAGCTGGACTCCTAACATCCCATTCCTTCATCACTTGACTGACCACCAAATCTGAGTCGCCGTAGACCATTAGGTGACAGACGCCGAGTGAAATGGCCATACGCAACCCATACAGAAGTGCCTCGTATTCAACTTCATTGTTGGAGGAATCAAAGTGAATCTGCAAGACGTAACTGAGTTTGTCGCCTCGTGGGGATACCAAGACTACTCCAGCACCAGAACCATTCAGCATCTTGGATCCATCAAAGAACACAGTCCAATGTTCCGACTGAATCTGAGTCGGCAGCTTCTGTTCGATCCACTCGACGAGAAAATCTTCTATTGCTTGGGATTTGATTGCTTTCTTTGCCTCAAACTTGATATCCAACGGAAGGAGTTCAATCGCCCATTTGGTCACTCGACCAGTTGCATCTCTGTTGTTCAAAATTTCTGACAATGGAGCGTCACTGACGACTGTAATTGAATGATCTGAGAAGTAGTGTGCAACTTTCTTTGTGGTCAAGTAGATCCCATAGACAAGCTTCTGATAATGCGCATATCTCTGCTTGGATGGGGTTAAAACTTCAGAAATATAATACACTGGGCGCTGAACCCCGTATGTTTTACCTTCTTCTCGCTCGACCGTGAGTATTGTACTGACAACTTGTCCAGTGGCTGCAATATAAAGTAGTAAAGGCTCTCAGCGAGCACCGGCTGGGTGGAAAGCAGGGTTTTGAGCTCTGCAAACGCTGCGTCAGCTTCAGGAGTCCACTCGAACTTATCAGATTTCTTCATCAGTCGGTAAAGAGGCAAAGCCTTTTCACTGAGATGGGAGATGAATCGACTCAAAGCGGCCAAACAACCAGTAAGCTTCTGAACGTCGTGTATGCACACAGGGTGTTTCATTCGGAGTATTGCTCCAACTTTCTCTGGGTTTGCATTGATCCCACGTTCGGAAATGAGGAAACCGAGTAACTTGCCACCTGGAACTCCAAACGTACACTTCAATGGATTGAGCTTGATATCATATCTCCTCAGATTGGCAAAGGTTTCAGCAAGGTCAGTCAGCAGGTCGGAACCTTTACGCGACTAAACCACGATGTCATCCATGTATGCTTCCACATTCCGACTGATTTGAGTGAGCAGGCACTTCTGTATCATGCGCATGAATGTGGCGCCAGCATTCTTGAGACCAAAGGGCATGGTGACATAGCAAAAACACCCGAATGGGGTGATAAAAGCTATTTTTATTTCATCGGGTCCATATAGTCGGATCTGATGGTACTCGGAATATGCATCCAGGAAAGACAACCGCTCACATCCCGCAATCGAGTCGACTATCTGATCGATGCGAGGAAGAGGGAAGTGATCCTTCGGGCAGGCCCGATTGATATGCTTGAAGTCGATACAGTACGGAGTGAATCATCTTTTTTAGGAACCATGACGACATTGGCGAGCCACTCGAAGTGGTAAATCTCTCGGATGAACTCAGCTGCCAGAAGCCGAGCCACTTCCTCGCCAATGGCTTTTTTCTTCTGTACGGCGGACCGTCGGAGATGCTCTTTGACTGGTTTTACCTTTGGGTCGACTCGCAAACGGTGCTCAGCCAGCCCCCTAGGCACACCCGGCATGTCAGAAGGTTTCCATGCGCAGATGTCCCAGTTCTCACGGAGGAACTGGATGAGCGCTTCTTCCTATTTGCTGTCGAGTGTTGTTGAGATATGAGTCGGAGCAGCATTGGGATCGGTCGGGTGAATATGGACTGACTTTGTTTCACCGGACGACTGGAACGCAGAATCCGAGGCAGTTTGGCTCGCAACAAATCACTCGGATCTGCATTCTTCTGGTATTCCTGCATCTCAATTGCTGCCATCTGCTCATCAGCAATTTTCGAGCCCTTCTGAAGGCACTCTTTTGCTTTCTGCCGATTACCAGTAACTGTGATCACACCTCTGGGACCAGGCATCTTCAACTTAAGATACACGTAACATGGTCGAGCCATGAAACGAGCATATGCAGGTCCGCTCAGAATAGCATGATAAGCACTTTGAAAATCTACCACTTCAAATGTCAACTTTTCCTTACGGTAATTCTTCGAATCACCGAAAACCACGTCAAGAGTGATCTGACCGAGTGATTCATCTTTCTTTCCAGGGATAACGCCGTGGAAGCTCATGTTGCTCTCACTAAGTTTGGCCATCGGAATGCCCATCCCCTTCAGGGTTTCAGCATAAAGAATATTCAGACCACTGCCACCATCCATCAACACTTTGGTCAGTCGAGTGCCTCCAACCACTGGGTCGACTACCAACGCTTGCCGCCCTGGAGTGGCAACGCATGCTGGGTGATCGGACTGGTCAAATGTGATTGCAGTTTGCGACCACTTCAAATATGCCGTCGTTGCCGGGGCAACCATGTTTACTTCTCTGTTTATGACTTTCAGTCGATGTTTGCTCTCAATGTCAGCAAAAATCACCAAGGTGGAATTGACATTGGGGAAACCATCATCCTCTTCTTTGTCCTCATCCTTATCAGACTCCTCTCTCTCACTGGGTTGTTTCTCTCGGAATTGCTAGATAAGGAGTCGACATTGTCGAGTGGTATGCTTGGAATAAATCAGATTTCCCTCTTCGTCTTTCTTGGTGTGAATGTGACATGGCAAACCCAACACATCATTCCCTGCTTGATCTTTCACCTTCTTGGGGGTCCAGGGCCCCTTAGGTTTCTGTTGAGGATATAGACCTGAGAGTCACCCGCCAGGAGGGCCGGGTTACACTAAGGGTCATTGCCAGAAGCCCGGAGCTATGTTTCAAGATAATGGGCCAGAGATGGGCTGAGACCCGGCGATGGCTTAAAGCCCGTAGTACAATCTTTATTGTTATAGTAGACTTGTAGTGTAAGGCAAGTATTGTTTAGAGTCCGAGCCGGACACTCTTATGAGCCGGCCGGGACTCTAAGGGCCACTGGGCGTCAGCCTCCCTATATAAAGGGACGACCCGGCAGCGGATTAGGGGCGACAACGATCTGATCGAGAGCCGGGCATAGCTGTTTAGCTCCCTGGTGATCGTAACCCTAATCAATAACACCTCGAACTGGACGTAGGCCTTTACCTTCACCGTAAGGGGCCGAACCAGTATAAACCCTCGTGTTTCTTGTCCCGCATAACCCCTTCAAGCTTCCTAGTTGGGATGGCTCCACGACTAAGTCCTAGCTCAAGGACATCTGCCGTGACAATTCCACGACAGTTGGCGCCCACCGTGGGGCTGGCGCACGGTGGATTTGAGTTCTTGAAGGGCAGCTTCGAAGGGCTCAAGGGATACGCTGTGGGCCGGATGACCAAGAGTCGTCGCGGCAAGCTCTACGTCGACGATGCGGACTGGGGCCCCGACGCCGGCTCAGTGGAGTACGGGTACCGGGTCCCCTTCGGTGGAATTCATGTCTTCATCGGCAAGATTGGTGAGCCGGGCCCCGAGCCGGATCCCCGCGCCGATCTCATCGAAACGGCTCAGCGCGCACGACCCGCCCGGGCCCGGCCTGCCTTAAGGCGCGCTTTTGTGGGATGCATCCACGGAGGGCCCTCTGATCCATCCGGGTCTGGTGATGAGGCAGCCGCCGGCTCTGACGGCGAGTCAGCCGCTGATGAGTCAAACTCGTTGTACCAACTTCAAGATGGCAGGCTCATGAGTTTTTCCGATGGCGACAGTATTCCGGACCTTTTTGAGCCGCCAAGTCAGGTTGGAGTTTTTATGGCCGGCGCGCAGCCTGTTCAGGACCCCGTTGCCGGATCAGGAAACCCGGTGCCTTCCCCGGCTCAGGTGCTGATGGATCTCACGGACAAGATAACGGCCCTGTTAACTGCCACGGTTGACCCGGCAGATCAAGCTCAGCATGATGCGGAGGTGGCACAGTTAAAATTGGATCTGAGGAAAGCTAAAGAAGATCTTGCAGCAGAAGGGATCAGGCTGGCGGCAGAGCGGGCGGCTCTCGACGCCCGGACTCAGTTGATTCAGGCACAGTCCTTCCGACTCACGATGGATCAAAACGCGGCCAACGAGGTCATGAGAAGGAGGCATCAGAAGGCCCAGTCTCGACTCCCGCCGGTTTACGATCCGCGCAATCTCTTCAACACGCCGGGTGCGGGATCCAGTAACCCACCAGGGGTCATTGCGCCCGGGTCAGGACCCCTTATTCAGCCACGAGTGATGGGGCCTCCCCAGGTGCCCCCTGCCCTGCCTCAATATGTGCCAATACCCCCGGGCCATTATAATAACCCGCTGGAGAACATGGTCGCCGCGGCGGCACGGCTGGCGGCTCTGCCCGTTGATGGCGACTCTCCGACGGCTATTGAGACCCGCCGGGTCAGAGAACTCCTTCATACAGCACTGGCGCAACAAGAGGTGTACTCCTACAGCCAGGATAGGATCCACTCAACCCCTCGTCCAGGGCAGAGCCCGAGTTACAGCCGGCACATGGTCTCGGCGACCGGCTCAAGTAATGTCCAACGCCATGACCCGCCCCTGGTCATGGCCCGGCTCATAAGGGAGCCTTCTACGTAGCAGACCAAGCACGCCAGGAGGCGGAGCAGGCGCCTCAATTGACGGCTTACCAGACCCCCCCCCCCCCGGCTTATCCGACGACGTCCGTTGATGCGGGTATCCCTACCAGAACCGGGGGTGTCCCTTGTTTGGTGCCAGCTATCCGTAATGAACGTCTACCCAAGGACTTCAAAGGACCTAGGAAGGTGCCTAACTATACAGCAGACTTACAGCCTGCAGCCTGGATTGAGAGTTATGAGATGGCTATGGAATTACTGGAAGTCAGTGAGGCGGCCATGGCCAAATATTTCACCATGATGTTAGATGGAACTGCCCGCACGTGGTTGAAAGGGTTACCGCCGAACTCCATTGGGTCTTGGGCTGAGCTGAAAGCCCGGTTCATTCAAAACTTCAAAGATACCTGCAGGCAATCTATGTCGATCGTGGATCTGACTAACTGTAAGCAGCAGGAGGGTGAATCCACGACCCATTGGGTTCGCCGGGTCAAGGAGATCATACATTCATCGGATAAGATGGATGCCGGCTCTGCAGTCTTAATGTTGGAACAAAACTGTCGCTTTGTGCCCCTAAAGATGAAACTCGGGCGGCTTAAGCGTGACTGTACTGATATGGGTACACTGATGGCGGCTCTTGTCAAGTACGCCGATTCTGATGGTACCAAGGATCCCCCTTCAGATGATGAAAGGACAGGGGAGGGAAAGAAGAACGGCAACGGCAAGAGTCCTCAGTTTAACCCGGGGAATCAAGGAGGAGGCAAGCGCAAGGCCGATGGCAGCCTAGAGTTTGTAGCCAACACCAACTCTCAAGGTAATAACCAGCGACGCAAGGGGAGGCCCCCTCCCCGAGGCGGCGGGTCAGGACCTTCTCTGGAACAGCTGTTGAATGAACCTTGTCCGAGACACGGTTCTAGAGAGAAGCCAGCGACTCATCTGTGGAAGGATTGTGCTATCATGAAGGCCTTTAAAAACTACAATGGTCCGGGTGGCGGCTCAGGCTCCGGCGGCTTCCATGGCCCGGGCGGCGGGTCAAATTCCGGTCCTCAGAACGGTCAAGGGGGCTTTAATCAACAGTCTGATCAGGGTCATCAACAGCAACAGGGGGGCTATCAGACCAACCCAAAGCAGCTTAGCGGTGGACAGTATCACGTGTTCACCACTAGTTTGTGCAAACGAGACGAGAAGCTTCACAAGAGGGCTGTTAATGCTGTTGAGCCGGCGGTTCCACGCTACTTACGGTGGTCGGAGCAGCCCATAGTGTGGAGTAGGGAGGATCACCCTCCCCGGGTGGATAACCCGGGCCACCTGGCCTTAGTGGTGGCTCCTCAAGTGGGAGGCTATAAGTTCACAAAGGTACTCATGGATGGAGGCAGCAGCATCAACATCCTCTATTATGAGACTTTCCGTCGTATGGGACTAGTTGATAAGAACCTCAGCCAGTCAAATACTATCTTCCATGGTGTGGTACCCGGTAAATCGGCTTATCCAGTCGGCAAGATCGAATTGGAAGTGGCCTTCGGTGATGAGAACAACTACAGGGTGGAGAAGTTGACCTTTGAGGTGGTCAAGATAAGAAGTCCTTACCATGCCATATTTGGACGGCCGGCTTACGCCAAGTTCATGGCACGGCCGTGCTATGTGTACTTACAACTCAAGATGCCGGGTCACAACGGGACCATTACGGTTCACGGCAGCCGGAAAGAGGCTCTGGAGTGTGAGGAAGGTGACGCGGCTTATGTAGAGTCTGTTTGCCACAGAAGAGTTGAAATTTTATAAAGACAATGTCGACCCAACAGATATGACCTCTCTGAAAAAGCCAACCACGGAGAATGAACCAGCAATGAAGTTTAAATCAGCTGATGAGACTAAACTTGTTGATTTTGTTCCAGGTGACTCGTCTCAGCAGTTCAGCATCAGTGCAAATCTGGACCCGAAATAGGAAGGCGCGCTCATCGAGTTCATCCGTGAGAATAGGGACATCTTCGCATGGAAACCTTCTGACATGCCAGGTGTACCTAGAGAACTCGCTGAGCACACTCTCAATGTTGATCCGAAATTTAAGCCGGTCAGACAGTTCCTTCGACGGTTTAACGAAGAGAGGCGGAAAGCTATTGGTGAAGAAGTGGCCCGGCTTTTGGCG
This sequence comes from Triticum aestivum, assembly GCF_018294505.1. Lineage (NCBI taxonomy): Eukaryota > Viridiplantae > Streptophyta > Magnoliopsida > Poales > Poaceae > Triticum > Triticum aestivum. The sequence goes on along the minus strand of NC_057805.1, from coordinate 297,546,097 downwards.
GCTGGGTTCATTGTTGAGGTTTTTCACCCAGAGTGGTTGGCTAACCCGGTGCTTGTACTTAAGAAGAACGGCACCTGGCGGATGTGTGTGGACTACACGGACTTGAACAAGGCGTGTCCGGCTGATCCTTTTGCTCTCCCCCGTATTGATCAGATCATTGATGCTACAGCAGGTTGTGCATGCTTAAGTTTCTTGGATGCCTATTCCGGGTATCATCAGATTAAGATGGCAGTTAAGGACCAGGAGAAGACGGCGTTCATCACTCCCTTTGGAGCCTTCTGCTATGTCTCTATGCCCTTTGGGCTCAAGTGTGCGCAGGCGACTTACCAGCATTGTGTACAGAATTGTCTCCATAAACAGATCGGGCGCAATGTTCACGCTTATGTGGACGATATTGTGGTTAAGTCCATCAAGGAGGAAACCCTGATTGATGACTTAAGGGAAACCTTCGATAATCTCCGGGTCTACAAGATGATGCTTAACCCGGCCAAATGTGTTTTTGGTGTTCCTGCGGGCAAGCTATTGGGCTTCTTGGTTTCTGACAGAGGAATTGAAGCTAACCCGGAGAAGATCAAAGCTATCACTTCTCTAGCTAAGCCGGCATGTATAAACGATGTTCAGCGTTTGGCGGGTCGCATCGCTGCTTTAAGCCGGTTCATAAGCCGCTTGGGTGAGAAGGCTATGCCCTTATATCAGTTGATGAAGAAAACTGACAACTTTGTCTGTAATGATGCAGCTAATACCGCTTTTGAGGATTTGAAAAAGCAACTGGCGGAGCCCCCCGTCCTTGCTGCTCCGGTTGATAAGGAGCCCTTGCTACTGTATGTGGCGGCAAATGCACGAGCCGTCAGCGTGGCCATTGTGGTGGAGCGCAAGGAGGCGGGTAAGGAGCATCCGGTTCAGCGGCCGGTTTATTATGTCAGTGAGGTGCTCATTGAGTCCAAGCAGCGGTATCCGCATTGGCAGAAGCTCGTATATGGGGTGTTTATGGCAAGCCGGAAGCTTAAGCATTATTTTCAGGGTCATCCCATCACTGTGGTCAGTTCCGCCCCTCTCGGTGATATTATCCAGAACAGAGAGGCTACAGGGAGAATTGCTAAGTGGGCTATAGAACTTGGACCTCATGACCTTAAATATGTGCCACACACTGCTGTTAAGTCTCAGGCCTTGGTAGATTTCATCAATGATTGGACAGAGTCGCAAGTACCTGAGCAAAAGCCGGATAACACTTATTGGACTATTCACTTTGATGGGTCCAGGCAGCTGGAGGGCTCGGGAGCTGGTGTTGTCTTGGCTTCCCCTAAAGGTGACAAATTCCATTATGTGCTACGGTTGATGTTTCCTTGCACTAACAATGCGGCTGAATACGAGGCTTTGCTCCACGGTCTTCGGGTGGCTAAGGAGATGAGCTTAAGCCGGGTGAGGTGCTTTGGTGACTCAGACTTGGTGGCTCAACAAGTATCAGGCACCTGGGATTCTAAGGATCCTCTAATGGTGGCTTATCGCCGCGAGGTTGATGCCATTGCTGGGCACTTCCAGGGGTACCAAGTGGAGCATATTGATCGCCGGAGGAACGAGGCGGCGGATGCGTTAAGCCGGCTAGGCTCTCAGCGAAAGCCGGTGCCGCCTAACACTTTCCTGGATGTCCTGTATAATCCTTCGGTCAAGTTGCCTACAGAAGAAGATTTGGCCGTCCCTGACCCGGAGGCGCAACTGGTGGCAGCTCTTCATGTCATACCAGACTGGACAATGCCATATCTGGCTTATATAACCCGGGGAGAATTGCCTGAAGAGGAAATTCTGGCCAGGCAAATAACCCGGCGGGCTAAGTCATTGATTGTTATCGATGGCGAGTTGTATCATCGCAGTGTTTCAGGGGCATTTCAGCGTTGTATCTCCCCTGAGGAAGGTCAAGAGATCTTGCGCGAGATTCATGAAGGGGATTGTGGCCATCATGCCGGTTCAAAATCTCTTGTGGCCAAGGCTTTCCGTCATGGTTTTTACTGGCTGACGGCTCACGCTGATGCAGAGGACTTGGTCAGTAAATGTGATGGCTGCCAAAGGTTCTCACGACGGGCTCATGTGCCGGCTCAGGAGTTGAGGATGATTCCAATCGCCTGGCCCTTTGCGGTCTGGGGGCTTGATATGGTTGGGCCTTTTAAACGGTCCAAGGATAAGAAGACCCACCTCTTGGTGGCAGTGGACAAATTCACGAAGTGGGTGGAAGCTGAGCCAGTTAGCAAGTGTGATGCAGCCACGGCGGTTCAATTTATGAAAAAGGTGATCTTCCGCTTCGGCTTTCCGCACAGCATCATAACAGACAATGGCACTAATCTGTCCAAAGGCGCTATGGAGGAGTTTTGTCAACGAGAGCATATCCGGCTTGATGTTTCTTCAGTAGCTCATCCCCAGTCTAATGGTCAAGCTGAGAGAGCTAACCAGGAGATTCTGAAGGGCATCAAACCCCGGCTTTTGGTCCCTTTGCAACGGACGCCGGGTTGTTGGGTGGAGCAATTGCCCTCCGTCTTATGGAGCATCAACACTACTCCTAACAGGTCTACAGGCTTCACGCCTTTCTTCATGGTTTATGGAGCAGAAGCGGTTCTCCCCAGCGACATCCGTCATGATTCACCTCGTGTGGCGGCTTATGTTGAGACGGATAATGAACAGGTGCGCCAAGATGCTCTGGACTTGTTGGACGAACAGCGTGATGTGGCAGCCGCCCGTTCAGCGATTTACCAACAAGACCTGCGCCGTTATCATAGCCGCCGGGTCAAGTCACGGGTCTTTCAGGAAGGCGACCTGGTGCTCCGGCTCATCCAGGATCAAACAGATGCACACAAGTTATCCCCACCTTGGGAAGGGCCTTTTGTGGTCAGTAAGAACTTGCACAACGGGTCATATTACCTCATTGATATCCGGGAGCATAAAGACTCGCGTAAATCTGAGGAGGAGACCCGTCGGCCGTGGAACATAGCTCAGCTTCGGCCTTACTACACTTGAGCTACCGGCTCTTGTGGTGAATATATTTATCTCAGCCATGTATATATTATGATAAGCAATAAAGCAGGACCTCTGTCCTTTTTTTTCTCCTCCAAATATACGTGTCATACTAATTTGAAAGGAGGATCCGGCTTATGATCGCATTCGAGTCTAGCCGTAAGCAGTAAGATCACTTGGGGGCTTCCTATTCAAACATGGGTCGTATTCGAACCAAAGAGAACATAGCTGTCGATACCCATTTGATTGGCAAAGTGCCGAGCTCATTGGGAGGTTGCCTTTGGTCATATTTGAATCATAGTGTAACCCCTCTGAGAACCGACGTGGATCGTATTCGAATCAGCGTCGTTAAACAATTTTCAGAATCACTTGGGGGCTTCCTGTTCAAACATGGGTCGTATTCGAACCCAAGAGAACATAGCTGTCGGTACCCTCTTGATTGGCATCGCCACACCCATTGGGGGCTATATGATCGTATCCGAATCTTGTCTTAAACCCCTTTCGGGCCGGGTCTTTGGTCGTATTCAAACTGGAAGCCCCTAAGTTCCGATTTATCGCAAAGTCTACTCTGATTATGACAACGTGTGCATGGCCGGGTTTCACTTGCCGGCTTAATTTTGGTTTATCTTGTTAGTTGAGCATCATGGATGTCATCAAGACAAGTAAATTCGAGTTAAGATACCAACCGTGCTACCCGGGTTATTTAACCCGGAAGTATGCTTACAGGCTGTTGAGTGTGTTATCACGACTGTGTTCAGAATATAGTTAAGGACCAGTCTTTTTGGTTTGTATTCCGGGTTATCCATCTCAAACACCTGATTCTCAGGGCGGTAAGCCGGCTTGCGACTTGTGATTTGCCTTTCTATGCAGATACTTAAAGGCACTTTTTAAGGTTGAGAAGGACAAAGGGATAATTACGACCCGGAGGAACACAAAGGATAATTTCAAGAGTTTCCAGCATTCATTACGTGCACGATGGCACGGCAGAGATAAAATGTTGCACCTAGTCTATTACAAAATTCTTCAAGTCTCAAGGTTGGAGCGTTGTTCGGTGAACCGCCAGCCGCTTTACGATGCCTGCTGGGTTGAAGTCCCCGGCTCGTCTTCTGCTCCGGTTGATCCTAAGACCTCGAAGGTTGACGACTTCCAGTCGATGCCGCTGAGAGCTTCGAACTGGGCTTCTTCGTCAATTAACCTGGCCGGGTCAATCTCGGGGGCGAAGGTGTGCTGACGAGCCGGAGGAATCAAACTAAGAGCTTCATAGCGAGGGGTTGGAATCCTCTGATTCTCCGCGTTGTACCCCGGCTGATACTTGGTTAAGTCGGTGTCGTTCCCGATGATGGTGGCCACCGGGCGTACAGCCTTAACACATGCCGCGAAGTCCTTCTGGTCGAAGGCGGAGCCGTCTTCTTTCAAGCTCGGGTAACCCAGTGCGATGTCTCCCGGGTCTAGCTCCGGCAGGAATGCTTTGGCCCGGCTCAGCGCGACAATTGCTCCGGATCTTGCGGAGGCTCGGCGTAGCTCCTGGATCCGCTGTGGCAGAACAGCAAGCCGGCGCAGGACTTCGGCCAGATGGGTTGGCACCTCGTTGGATAGGGCCACCACAGCTAAAGCGCGCTGTGACCCGGTGTAGAGTTGTTCCACCAGGGTGTACACGGCCTTTAGCTTGGTGACCACGCTCTGGTTCAAGTTGGCGCTTCTGGAACCTGTTTAACAACATCAGATGACCCGGTGACAAGGATGAATCAGGAGATGTAAACATTCTAACATGAATGAAAGCCGGTGAGGCGACTTACCGAAGATGGCAGCTACCATTTGGGACACTTGGCGCTTTAGGCTGGAGAGTTCGGCGGTTTTTTCAGAGAGTGCCTTCTCCGCCTGTTCCGCCCGGGTCATCAGTGCGGCTTTCTCCTCAGCCCAGGCCTTCCGCTCAGCGTCGAATTCAGTCTTCAATTTCTCCTGAGCGGCGATGCTGGAGACAAACTTGGCATTCGCCTTCCGGGTCTCCATCTCTTGAGTCTTTAACCGGCTCTTGAGATCCGCCAGGTCCGACTCTAATTTCTTGCCAACAGCCTGCATATATTTCCGGGTTATTGACAGTCATTCTATAAAGTCCCAAGCGCTTTCCAAGCAAAGACACTTGGCACTTGGGGGCTAATGCATATTGAACGTATCTATCTATGAACGGCCGACTCAGTTCAGTAAGCCGGAATCTAAGTCTACAACATATTCAAGTATAAGTGCTAGACTTGGGGGCTAGGATGACAAGGATCACTATGCAGAAATAAGAAAACAGCAGAAGGTTACCTCAGATTTCTGTTGGATCTGGTTGACCATGGCGATCTCGGCGTCTCGGCTCTTGTGAACTTGGCTGATGTAGCCTGAGACAAGCTCTCCAATGCTTAAATCGGTGTAGCTGGAGAGGTCCAGATTCACCCGATGGGGTTGCAGCAACTCCCCCTTCGCGGAGCATTTGGCCAGTGTGGTCGGCCTCCCTGGCTCAACATACTCCGTCCGGGTAATTACCACGTCCGGGTCGTTAGCTGGTGGGGCTGAGCCGGACGCCTCCGGATTAGCTGACGCTTCGGTCGTTGTCTTGGTGGTCGGGGCAGGGGCTTCAGGCGCCGTATCCATGGGAATGGTGGCCTCGGAGGCGGCTGGCGGATCTTGAGCCGTCGTCTCCGGCTCAGGCAAGTCCGGCACTCCGGCTGACCTGGTCTTCTTTGTTCTTTTGGTGAGCTTTGCCTGGGCACTGAAAAGACAGAAGTGTTAGGCATACAAAGAGTAAATACAGACAGATAATGTAAGGTGATTGTTATTACTCGGGTGCAGTCTTGAAGGCCGGCAGACTTGATTGCAGGGAGTCACCCGAAGAGGGGGAGGTCTCCTGGTAATTGGAGTCAGAAGAATTAAGTGGTTGACGGATAACACCCGCCAACGGATGAAAAGGGTACAAGTGAGAAAAGACCTCGGTGCGACGTTTCTTTGTCGCGTCGGGTAACCCGGCGGAGAGGTCGGTGTCCTTGCGGGCCCGGGTGAGACGCCGGCTTTCGTGAACCTGCTGCTTCAAAAGAAATTGAGGGTCTTGATGAGCTAATGGATGAGAAAAGCTTACTTTCCGGATTACCCTTCGGACTTTCAGCTGTGGCAAAGGCTCCGAGTCGGAGGGGAGTAATGTTACCTCTTCAATCACCGGGTTACTGGCGCCGGTGTCATCCTGTCAATAAGCAAAATGATGGTAAAGTGGACAGCAGCAACCAGTAAATACGGCAAGAGTTTAAAGGTTTAAGGGTTACCTCTGACTCGGAGCTATCGCTTAATTGCAGCAGCTCCGAAGCAGTGGGTCTGTTTCCCTTTTTGCGAGGGGCGGCTCTCTTGGCGGCTTTCTTCGCCTTCCTGGCCTTCTTGGCCGCCTCATGGTCATACTTGACCCGCCAGAATTTATCATCAGCCTGAAAAATACAGTAATGAGTTCTTAGTAAGATGACAGGTAAAAAATGGAAAGGTTAAAGTCAGCGGCTTACCGCTGGGGCTGCATTGGTCTTGCAGAACGGGGCTAGCCCGGTTCTTCCACAGTCTGCCAGGCTCTCGTTTAACAGAGCCTTGGTCTCTTCTTCCGCAACGTCTTCTGGAAGATCATTGCGACTGTGCCTCTGCGGGTCATCCTTTCGCCCGGTGTACTCACACATTAAGCCGGGGCGGCAGCTCAATGGGATCACCCGCCATGAGATCCAGACCCGGACCAGATCAATTCCGTTCAGGCCATTGCCTAGCAGGGCCTTGATCTTGTTGATCGTTGGAAGCAAAGGTTGGCGTTCCGCGGCAGTAAGTTTGTCGGATAACGGGTGAGTCGGCTCCAGGCGTGTTGGGCGAAAGCCGGGCAGTGGATTCTCGTCAGCCGGGGATGTATCTTGGCAGTAGAACCAAGTCATATTCCAGTCCTTAGGGTGGCTCGGCGGCTCTGCGTAAGGGAACAGACAGTCCCTACGTCGCTGGATGGAGATGCCGCCTAACTCTAGACTTGGCCCGTTGGCACACTCATTTTGGCGGTTCAAATAAAACAGCTCTCTGAAGAGCAGTAGACTCGGCTCTTCTCCAAGATATACTTCACAAAAGACTTGGAAGTTGCAAATGTTGGATATGGAATTGGGTCCTATATCCTGAGGTCGAACGTCAAAGAAGTTGAGCACATCCCGGAAGAATTTTGAGCCGGGCGGTGCAAAGCCCCGGCTCATATGGTCCGCAAAGATCACTACCTCCCCCTCCCTCGGCTGTGGTCTTTCTTCGGATGGATCAGGGGCACGGTAGGACATCACTTCCTTCCTGGGCAGATATCCGGATTTAACAAAGTTGGCCAGGGTCTCATCAGTGACGTTGGATCTCATCCAGTTGCAAGTGATGGGAGCTTTGGGAGGCATGGTGACGGTTGGTGATCTATGATAAAGAAGAAGGTGTCCGGGTTAATTATAAGCCGGAGTTTATCATTCAAACTACAATGACGGCTTATGAAGGGGACTAATGGTATGTATTGATACGGTGGGTTATCTAAGTCGTCGGGGCATTCAGGATGAGTTGGTCATCTACGGATTACTGCGGTTAAGTCGGAAGATACTACAGAGCATGGTTCTCTTTAAACCGGAAAGTTCTACGGCGCGTGTTTTCTTTAAGTCGGAAACATAAGCCGCCAAGATTCAAGGGCTGCAGTTTTTACTAAGTGTGGTAAAACAGATTTCATATATTACAGTAACTTTTTCGGATCAAAATGGTCGGGCAAGATGAAAATTTTCTAGACCTAAAGAAACAGAAACAGGAGAAGTTCTTAAGGTGGAACATGGTCTTTAAGCAGTAAAAAGAGGATTTTTGCAGATGGAATGGATCTCGAACATTTACCGCAAAGGTTCTACGAAGAGTTAAGATCAACGGGGGCAATGACTACAGGGGTTACTGAAACTTGCGGCAATGGTGAAGAACGCGAAGAACACAAGATGAACCCTACCACAGATTTGTTCTAGCAAGGCAGGGAAGACTCACCGGAGTTGAGGAAGAGCGAAGGTCGCCGCCGTTATCTGGTCCGGGTCAGGGTGATGCAGCGGCCGGGTCGATGAAGATCAGGGGCGCGACGGCGGCGGCGGCAGAAGCTCGGGCAGAGGAACGATAGCGCGAGGAAGAAGAAGGAGAGTGTGAGAAGAGAGTGCCGGGCTGGCCTATTTATAAGGCAAGTCATAAGTGGGCGCGATATTCAAGGAGACTACGGCGTGGTTATCTCCCCCTCACGGCGCCTCGATTTTCGGAAAGACAGTAACAGCAGAGATCCGTTGCGGATCTCACGGAGTAAAAAACGGACTTAATGGAGGATGACGTCACGGCGGATTATCCGGAGTCCGGAGAATGACGTCACACCGGGTTATGGCCTTCACACGAACGGTAAGCCGGAGATTTTTTTCTGTCAGCAGAGTTGAAGATTGACACGAGCCGGCTCAAGTCAATCTGGGGCCTAATGTTGAGGATATAGACCTGAGAGTCACCCGCCAGGAGGGCCGGGTTACACTAAGGGTCATTGCCAGAAGCCCGGAGCTAAGTTTCAAGATAATGGGCCAGAGATGGGCTGAGACCCGGCGATGGCTTAAAGCCCATAGTACAATCTTTATTGTTATAGTAGACTTGTAGTGTAAGGCAAGTATTGTTTAGAGTCCGAGCCGGACACTCTTATGAGCCGGCCGGGACTCTAAGGGCCACTGGGCGTCAGCCTCCCTATATAAAGGGACGACCCGGCAGCGGATTAGGGGCGACAACGATCTGATCGAGAGCCGGGCATAGCTGTTTAGCTCCCTGGCGATCGTAACCCTAATCAATAACACCTCGAACTGGACATAGGCCTTTACCTTCACCGTAAGGGGCCGAACCAGTATAAACCCTCGTGTTTCTTGTCCCGCATAACCCCTTCAAGCTTCCTAGTTGCGATGGCTCCACGACTAAGTCCTAGCTCAAGGACATCTGCCGTGACAATTCCACGACAGTTTCCCTTTAAACTTTCCTTAGATCACTGCTGCAGTTTCACCAGGCCCTGCAGGCTCAGCTTTATGTTTCTGTTTCCGATTGGAATTACCTCCTCAAGTGTCTTGGCCGACTGGTTTGCTCTTGCCACTGTGGAGTCGGTCTTCTTCTTCACCATTTTCGTACCGAGTGGCTATTTCCATCATTCGGGTCAGGGTCATGTCTCCTGTCTGACCAAATTTCAGGTTAAGCTCACGATACCGAACGCCCTCCTTGAAGGCGCACACTGCTTGATGCTGAGACACATTCTCCACTGTGTGATGCAAAGTGGTCCACCTCTGGATGTAATCTCTCAAAGTTTCATTTGGTTTTTGCACACAATGCTGTAATTCTGCCAACCCTGCAGGTCGTTTGCATGTACCTTCAAACGTTCTGACGAACACTCGGGCTAACTCTTCCTAGCTAAAGATACTGCCTGGAGTCAACTGATTCAACCAGGCTCTAGCTGATCCTTCAAGCATCAAGGGGAGGTGCTTCATGGCCACCTCATCATTGCCACCACCGATCTGTACAGCCACTCGGTAATCCTCAAGCCAAGTGTCAGGCTTGGACTCACCAGTGAACTTGCTAACTCCAGTCGCCAACCTGAAGTTGGGGGGAATCTCTGCAGCTCTGATGGCTCTGCTGAAACACTCTGGACCGGAAACATGAACTCTGCTGCTAGTCGGGCGATCTCTGTCAAGTCCTTCTCTGTGTGCTCTGTTCCTGTCGACCAGACCTTGAACGAGAATCGATCTCGCATCAAAACCTGGCTCCCTTGGGTTGACTGGTACCCTTCGTTAACCACTGTGCGGGCGCCTGTCATCATATTGCCGGGGCACATATGATCCACTCCTCGGAGGAGGTGTGGGCCCCCGACGGTGGTCATCACGGCCGAGTCGGTGATCATACTACTCGTGGTTCCGACCCACATACTGATCCTGGCGGTGCCCACGTCCCTCATGCCACAAGGGTGATCTTGGGCTGTGGGCCGACTGAACTGTGTCAGCCATCACAGATCTGCTGTGTATTCTGTTACGCGACTGAGATACTACTGTGTTCCGCTCTCCTGCTGCTCGCAGCAACGCTCTGATTTGCATCAAACCTTTTCCAGCCTCCGACTGGGACGTGTGGGCGTGTGGAGTGCCTCCACGTTGCGGCGGTGAAGTTCCTCCCTCTGCTGTGAGGTGAGGGCTTCAGGATGATACTCCTCATGAGCCTGCGACGGATCGCCACCGCCGTCGCCTCCGTCAACGTGACGAAAACCAGGCGGGTTGTGTGGCGTGTTGACCATCAGGACTTCTGCCGCAGGGTCGCTGCTGTCGCACTCAGACAGGGTCTCGACGGAGCCAGTCGACAGATCGAACAGGCCATAGAGAGTTTCGTCGGGCTCGATTGCCGTGACTTGGGGGTGGCCGACTGGTGTGCCACTGCGTGCTTCACCCACTGCTGAAGCCGCGACCGACTAGATCGTTTGTGACGGCGCACAACGGGGAGCGAAGACACTACAGGAGCCGACCGATACTGGGTCGATGGCTGCCGCAAGAGGACGCCGCGAACGCACGCGCGAAAGTGCGTTGCCCCGCGGACGGGGAGTGCCTCGACGTCGAGAGGGGCCTCCTGGAGCCAAGCGGAGTCGTCGGCGACGAAAACGAGCGCGCCGAGACGGATCTCACGGCCCTCAGCCAAACCACCACCGGAAAACACGATGATGGGAATCGAAAAAAATGCAACCTCACCGGAAAGTCGCTAAGACACCTGCCCCACGGTGGGCGCCAACTGTCGTGGTTCTAAGTCTGACAGTAGAATAGGGGGTATGTATGGAGAGGCAAGATCCTAGTTACGGTGAAGTTGTGCACGCAAGATTTACGAGTTCAGGCCCTTCGCGGAGGAAGTAACAACCCTACATCTCGGTGCCCGGAGGCTTGGTCGATTGGACTATGCGTGAAGTTACAGGGGGTGCGAACCCTTGTGCCTGAGGAGGGGGGTGGCTTATATAGAGTTCACCAGACCCCTCCGGCCCTCAGTTACACAGGGTTCAATGTACATAAAGATAGGACGCTACTGGTAACGCCAGCATTAAAGGCATATAAATGATCATTAAGACTACGGAGTGAACGCCCGACCGTTGTCATTCAGAGTGACCTTAGATCTTCTATTCTCCGAGTGGTTCCGGTATGGTCGAATGAATATATCTTTGTCGAGTGGAATTGGGGTATCCGAGTGGGATAGCTGGTCGAGTGGATTGCACTCCAAGGTGATTTCAGTCGGTATCATCTGTTGTACTTTGAATGTCCTTGACTCTAGGGCAGTGTCCTTGGGTAGGGCGTCTAGGTCAGACCTATGGCCCTACCCTAGGTACATGTCATCGTCAGCTAGGTCCAGTTAAACCCCCAAAACCAAATCTTTACTTCTCTAACTGATTTTGAAGGATTGGCTAGAGATGCCCTTAATTTCCTTCTAGACATGTGGTCATGCCATTGTAAATCAGAGAGCCAACGTAAAAGCTAGAAATGTTTACATGCCTGGGACTGTGTTCGCTCTTGGTTGAGTGTTTCATGGGCCCCCAATACATTTTCGGACTTACGATTGTTGGCTGGCAACCTCCAGGGTGTGTCTAAGAGGTTGTTTTGGACTGGGCTCGGTGCTTTATGCTGGTCTTTGTGGACTACTAGGAATAAGTTCACCATTGAAGGTGTTTTTCCTAACAAACCTGCTGATGTCCTGTTTAAATGTCTATCTTCTTGCAGCAGTAAAAATTATTTGCTAAACCAGTGGATTGGGATGGTTTGGAGGTGCTGATCAACAAAGTGCGGGCGTCTGCCAATCTGATGTCATCTCCTGCCGACGAAACTCCCTCCCAATGATGTGGCTCCTCCTTTTAGCTGTAGGTGGTTGGCCTTCATGCCTCCTAGTGTGTCATTTGGGCCTGCGTGCCGATGAACTTATGTTTTGTGCAACTTTTGGTTGTTGGCCTGGTGATGTGGTTGCACCGTGTGCATGTGTTGCTTTGTTTGGTAATCTGCCGTCACTGCTAGGGAAAAGACTAGCAGTAGCGCGGGCACCCGCGCTACTGCTACAACGCTACATCTAATATTTAGCAGTAGCATGGGTCGGACACGCGCTACTACTATCCTACATAGTAGTAGCGCCTGTCCATCCAACGCTACTACTACACCTACCTAGCAGTAGCGTCTGGTCAACCAGCGCTACTGCTAAAATTTCTTGTATTTTTTTCTTTTGCGTATTGGCGCTGTATTTGTACAAGTTTTACACAATATATCAATGGTGAAAGAGACGTGAATTAGATTCAAGTGGAGGCAACATGGATTATTGGTACTTTGGATCTGCACCATGTTGCCTCCACTTGAATCTAATCCACGTTTATCACCCATTGATATATATAATAACTCATCATGCTCATAATGATATAACAACTCAGCATCATCATCATAATAATAACTCATGATCGTTATAATAATAACAAGTCATACTCCTCATCATCATAGTCATCTAACAACTTCTACTCGTTATCATAGTTATAACCATCTCTAGTTAATTGTTCTTAGCACATGATCATGAGTATTAGCTAGGACGTGCTACCCCTCTTTAAGGTAAAATAGCATAAAACAACATAGGCACTGACTCTCTATTATGGAGAATGGAGATTACCATGTCTCCAATTCGTGGGCTTCGCACCATGTTGCCTCCAAGTAGCTCCCTGCGATTATTCATAACTTTTTTCCATCCTTTGATTGTGAGGTCTTCATCTCTTTTAGAAATCGTGTATGCACAGCGGAGAACCGTAGGCAGACTTGGCCGTAAGCTCATAATATCAATGTGACCTTTCGTATGCATCAGATGAGGCACACAATCCTTCGGGATTTTCTGTTGAAGAGCATAATAATAACGTAATAAGCATAGTTTAGCTTTAATTAGAAGAAAGTATGCAAAAGATACACTAGTGTCATAAAAGTAAAAAAATCTTACCATGCCATTTCCATGGATGTTGTCGTAGTTCAACACGTGGACTAGTGGCATGTATTGACCATAATGTGGAGGAATTTCATAATTCTTATTGAAAGTCTCAACATCAATAATAAATGAGACATGATGATATTTCTCCTCGTAAGTTAGTTTAGAGCCATAAGTGTAGTAGATTTTGTTTACTACTTTCTGTATATTTTTTGAAGAATGAAAATAAGCTGTCAACTACTTTTAAATAAACAATATAAATTACTTAATAAATATGTTTGAGAAACTCATGTAGAGGTAGAAGTGGAAGTGTATCAATATCGACCCAAATGTCGATATTATCTTCGTCGATATTGTCTTCGTTGATGTCATCTTCAGGATCACCAATATCGAAGGTGACATGCATACCCTCCTGAAAATCATACGCCTTGCATAGTGCTGCCCAATTCGAGCAACCAAAATGGGAGTAGGTCACCGCATTGTATAGCTTTACGTCAAAAGCATAACCATGATGGGTCCTGAGGTGAACTCTCTTTGTCTCCATATTCTCGTGATCTTTGAAATCCAGCTTCTCCAAGACATAACGTTTTGCATGGCAGGGATACACTAGTCGAATTGTAGAAAGTAGAAATTACATGTTGAATAAGCAGAAGTCATGCTTAATTACGAAAAAAGACTTGTCGTCATTGCGTACCGTATAAACATCGAAGGTCTCATCGAGCTTAATACTAAAGCGCCGACCGTCTTCCAAGCGAGGCTTGTCGCACAGACCCCGGTCATCACCGCAGTACTCGCACTCAGGGATCCTATCATCGTTAGTCATTTCCTATGTTCACAATTCAAAGATTAAACTTGTGAAATTCAATATATGTAATACAAAAACTAAATTAGATCATTATTATTCATCACGGGTTGATTGTTGTTCTCTCGAGTCTTTTCTTGAAAACTCTCATCTCATGTGGTGTATATGGTGGACACTCCCTCACAGTTATTTCGACGGTGATGGTCGCTCCTCCCTTTGTTCCCGAGTGCATTACACAAAAATGTCTAGCACACGGGAATGAAGGAGAAGCGCCCCCCACGACAACAGTTGGGATTCTTCCTCTCTTATATTTTGACAGTATGTATATAGTGGACACTCCATCACACTTATTTCGACCGTCGGTGATGGTCGCTTCCCCTCCTCTCATGCATTACCAAGGTATATCATGAGCAGAAGGAAGAGGAAGCGACCCCCACGACAACAGTCGGGATTCTTCCTCTCTGATATTTTGACACTATATGGTGGACATTCAAGTAGCATAGACAGACCGAAAGTCAACCCATTACATATATGGAGCAATGACATAAAAATGGAGCACTCAATATTTCCTACTTTCTAGCACAAGTCATGCCAAAATTCACGAAAAATCTGGCATGACCTTTGCTAAAAAGGACATATCGAGCGCCTGAAATTTGCCAGAATGAAAATTAATCAATACTCCGGCAAAACATAGGCCACTCGGAGTTTTGCTGCAAACAATAAAAGCCAAGATAGCACTTGGGCAAGCACATACACATGCTAGTACTACACAACACTACTCCACATATCACAGTAAGAAATAGACCATCTTAATTTACTCACTGGACGACTATCAAGGATGCCAGTGATCTTCTGGGTGTCGTCGATCGGCACATCGGTGATCTTCCCTGCACACAAATAAAATAACTATGTGAGCTATGCGTGATATGCTATCCAAATCTTCAAATGGCTAGTAAATAGCAACCTATGAGAATATCCAATTTGATTCCAAATAAAAATTTCAACTGTCTGTGATCTAAGTGGAGCCGCGCTACTGATAAGCGTCTACCTATAAGGTATTTCCTAGTAGTGACAGATCATTATTATTCATCATGGGTTGACTTTCGGTCTGTCTAGCCATTCTTGAAAACTCTCATCTCACGTGGTATATATGGTGGGCACTCCCTCTCTGATATATTTGACCGTTGGTGATGGTCGCTCCTCCATTCGTTCCGGAGTGCATTACACCAAAATGTCTAGCACATGGGAATGAAGGAGAAGCGACCCCACGACAACAGTCGAGATTCTCCCTCTCTGACATTTGCGACCGTCGGTGATGGTAACTCCTCCTTTCATTCCAAAGTGCATTACACCAAAATGTCTAGCACCTTGGAATAAAGAAGAAGCTACCCCCACGACAACAGTCGGGATTCTTCGTCCTCTCTCATATACGGTGGACACACTCTCTCACTGACTTTTCAACCGTCGGGGATGGTCACTACTCCTCCTTCCCGTAGTGCATAACAAAGGTCTAGCACAAGGAGAAGAAGGCGAAGCGACCCCCACGACAATAGTCGGCATTCTTCTTCTCTCATATATGGTGGAGACTCTCTCCCTCACTGATTTTTTGAATATCATGTATGGAGCCCCGACAGACTTAAAGTCCCGAAATGATAATGAAATAAAAGTAATTAAATTGTCCAACACTAAAAATTACAAAAAAAATTATATAACTAACTTTTTTGAAGTACATCTTACAACCCTAACATTTCATTTGTACAACATAACTAAATATTTAAAGGTATTTGGTTCTTTTGCCCCTACATTACTAAAAAAAATTCTATTCTATTCAAATAATCTACATTATTGAAAATTTTCTATTCTATTCAAATAATCTACAATACTAAATATCTTATAACCCCTACATTTACTAAAAATCTACATTCCACATTCTATTGTATTTGAAAAAGTTAAAAAAACCTACATTCTACAAGAATAGAGGGAGGAGGGAGGGAGGGAGGAGAGAGAGAGAGGAGGAGGGAGGATGGGCGGC
>NC_057805.1:297506199-297529827 GCF_018294505.1 Triticum aestivum | reverse complement strand
TAGAGGAGGAAGGAGCAGGGGGAGGGAGGAGGGAGGAGGAGGGGTGGCTAGAGGAGGAAGGAGGAAGGAGGATGAGGCTTACCGAGGATGGGGCGACGAGAGCGGCGCAATGAGGCGACGACGGCGACGAGGGAGGAGGAGGACGGTCGGGCGCGGGCGGATAATGTTTAACCTAGCAGTAGCGCGGGTCACGGACCAACGCTACTGCTAACCACATTAGCTGTAGCGCTGGTCCAGGCCCAGCACTACTGCTAAGTGGGGACAGGCAGCTGGGCCCGGGCTAGCCATAGCAGTAGCGTGGGCCCCTACCCGCGATGCTACTATGGCAAGCCCGTGGGGCACGGCGACACCACAGTGTGGGACCACTTAGCAGTAGCGCTTGTCTGCGGGCCATTTCTACTGCTAACTTTCTACCTGTAGTGTTGGGATGTAACGCGCGCTGCTACTCCTAATTAGCAGTAGCGCCACCCCACTTACCAATGCTATTGCTAAAGTTCTATCTATGAGGTTTCTCCTAGTAGTGCGTGTGGCTTTATTTATAAAGTTGGGCGTATGCCTTTTCTCTAAAAACACACAAGGATTTATATGTTTTTTTTGGAAAAAGGAGGATAAACCCTCGGCCTCTGCATCTGGACGATGCATGCGGCCATCTTATTAATTATTCATAGAGACCATACAAAGTAATACATCAGTGAGTATGAAGCCACAATCTAGGCAACACCTGTTGCTACTCCTATCCCATTGATGAAGGTGTCCCGAATATCCGAGCCTAATACCAAACAGACATCGCACCAAACCCTAACATCTAAAGCCGGATGCCCCAGCCCAGCCACATACCGGGACTGGGTCCCATAACGGACCGGCGCACTCTCGGAGGCTGCCGCCGCCATCTTCCACCGGCCTATCTCCAGAGCAGCAACTGACCCATCGACCTTGGCTTGCCTGCCGTCGACGCCACCACGACGCCAGACAACTCCACCATCCTGGACGAATCCGTCCACATGCGCCCGTCGCTGAACCTCTGCAGAACCATGCCACCGAGATCCGCCGTCGGCCCTGCGGTGGATGAGACACCGCTCTTCCGCTTGTCCCGTCCAAGTAGCACTTGCTCCAAAACGATGCCCTCAGGAGGGACAACGACATCAAAGGTACCATCATCGTCCGATCCGGTAGATCCAGATCTAGGGTTTCCTCCGAAGCATCACGAGTGGGGTGCCACGACCTACAACAACGATGCCTCGAGAAGGGAACGGCGTCATAGACGCTGCCATCGTCCGCCATGACCGAAGTCGGCGCGATTTTCACCGGAAGTCGCATCCCCCAACCTTGCAGCTAGCTGGAACCGAATGCAGCCTCGCCGTGGAGACGAGGGCCGCCGTCGGCATGCTAGCAGGGAGCCTCCAGCCGCCCCTCACCGGTCCTCCTCGCGCCACGGCCGGCCAAGGCCGTACCGAGACGGATCTGGACAGGACGCCAGATCCGCAGCCATCGGAGCCACCCATGTGCCCGCGGCCGCCTCACTGCCGACCATGTAGGTTCCCATCGCCCGTGGCGGAGCCAGGATTGGAGCAAGCCCCGGGCCCCAATTTTTTTTTGCCTCGAGTGAAAAACTTATCATCCATAAGGCTTGTAGCTACCACAAAAGATACCCCATACAAAATATGGCTCAATTGCATGAAAATTTCAGAGTTCAAACTCAATGCTTAACGATACAACAAAATGGATAAAAACATGACAAAAACTACAAAGAACAATATGTGATAAAAAGGAGTACCAAAAGAATGGTTTGCTTCATCAGTGGCTCACATAGCCTCATCAATGGTGGAAGAAGAGCCAACACCTTCAAGACATCAAAAGCAAATTTTAGTAAGAGAAGGCATATTCATCAAGTGAAATAATTAGCATTGGCACAAATCTAAAATTACTACTTCAATGAGGTAAAATCCCTTTGCGCATCCTATATGATTGGAAGCAGTGTACAATATCATCATCATCAATACTTGCTAATACATCCGTCGCGGACAAAAAAAAACAACAACAACAACAAAGCCTTTAGTCCCAAACAAGTTGGGGTAGGCTAGAGGTGAAACCCATAAGATCTCGCAACCAACTCATGGCTCTGGCACATGGATAGCAAGCTTCCACGCACCCCTGTCCATAGCTAGCTCTTTGGTGATACTCCAATCCTTCAGGTCTCTCTTAACGGACTCCTCTCATGTCAAATTCGGTCTACCCCGCCCTCTCTTGATATTCTCCGCACGCTTTAGCCGTCCGCTATGCACTGGAGCTTCTGGAGGCCTGCGCTGAATATGCCCAAACCATCTCAGACGATGTTGGACAAGCTTCTCCTCAATTGGTGCTACCCCAACTCTATCTCATATATCATCATTCCGGACTCGATCCTTCCTCGTGTGGCCACACATCCGTCTCAACATACGCATCTCCGCCACACCTAACTGTTGAACATGTCGCCTTTTAGTCGGCCAACACTCCGTACCATACAACATTGCGGGTCGAACCGCCTTCCTGTAGAACTTGCCTTTTAGCTTTTGTGGCACTCTCTTGTGACAGAGAATGCCAGAAGCTTGGCGCCACTTCATCCATCCGGCTTTGATTCGATGGTTCACATCTTCATCAATACCCCCATCCTCCTGCAACATTGACCCCAAATACCGAAAGGTGTCCTTCTGAGGTACCACCCGGCCATCAAGGCTAACCTCCTCCTCCTCACACCTAGTAGTACTGAAACTGCACATCATGTACTCGGTTTTAGTTCTACTAAGCCTAAACCCTTTCGATTCCAAGGTTTGTCTCCATAACTCTAACTTCCTATTTACCCCCGTCCGACTATCGTCAACTAGCACCACATCATCTGCAAAGAGCATACACCATGGGATTCTCCTTGTATATCCCTTGTGACCTCATCCATCACCAATGCAAAAAGATAAGGGCTCAAAGCCGACCCCTGATGTAGTCCTATCTTAATCGGGAAGTCATCGGTGTCGACATCACTTGTTCGAACACTTGTCACAACATTATCGTACATGTCCTTGATGAGGGTAATGTACTTTGCTGGGAATTTGTGTTTCTCCAAGGCCCACCACATGACATTCCGCGGTATCTTATCATAGGCCTTCTCCAAGTCAATGAACACAATATGCAAGTCCTTCTTTTGCTCCCTATATCTCTCCATAAGTTGTCGTACCAAGAAAATGGCTTCCATGGTCGACCTCCCAGGCATGAAACCAAACTTATTTTTGGTCACGCTTGTCATTCTTCTTAAGCGGTGCTCAATGACTCTCTCCCATAGCTTCATTGTATGGCTCATCAGCTTAATTCCACGGTAATTAGTACAACTCTGAACATCCCCCTTGTTCTTGAAGATTGGTACTAATATACTCCGTCTCCATTCTTCTGGCATCTTGTTTGCCCGAAAAATGAGGTTGAAAAGCTTGGTTAGCCATACTATCGCTATGTCCCCGAGACCTTACACCTCAATGGGGATACAATCAGGGCCCATCGCCTTGCCTTCTTTCATCTTTTTTAAAGCCTCCTTCACCTCAGACTCCTGGATTCGCCGCACAAAACGCATGCTGGTCTCATCAAAGGAGTCATCCAGTTCAATGGTAGAACTCTCATTCTCCCCATTGAACAGCTTGTCGAAGTACTCCCGCCATCTATGCTTAATCTCCTCGTCCTTCACCAAGAGTTGGTCTGCTCCATCCTTGATGCATTTGACTTGGCCAATATCCCTCGTCTTCCTCTCTCGGATCTTGGCCATCTTATAGATGTCCCTTTCACCTTCCTTCGTGCCTAACCATTGGTAGAGGTCCTCATATGCCCGACCCCTTGCTTCACCAACAGCTCGCTTTGCGGCCTTCTTCGCCATCTTGTACTTCTCTATGTTGTCTGTACACCTATCCAGGTATAGGCGTCTGAAGCAATCTTTCTTCTCTTTAATCGCCTTCTGGACATCATCATTCCACCACCAGGTATCCTTATCTTCGCTTCTCCTTCCCCTGGACACTCCAAACTCCTCCGAGGCCACCTTACGAATGCAAGTCGCCATCTTCATCCACACATTGTCCGCATCCCCTCCTTCCTCCCAAGGGCCCTCCTTAATGACCCTCTCCTTGAACACCTAAGCTACCTCCCCCTTGAGCTTCCACCACTTCGTTTTAGCAACTTTGGCACGCTTATCCCGCTGGACACGAATCCGAAAGCGGAAGTCAGCAACCACCAGCTTATGCTGGGGTACAACACTCTCTCCAGGTATCACCTTACAGTCTAGGAACGCACGCCTATCTTCTCTTCTCGAGAGGATGAAATCAATCTGGCTAGAGTGTTGGCCACTACTAAAAGTCACCAGATGTGATTCTCTCTTTCTAAAGAGGGTGTTAGCTACAATCATGTTGTAGGCTAGATCAAAGCTTAAGACATCTTCTCCTTCTTGATTCCTGATGCCATAGCCAAAGCCCCCATGCGCCCCTTCAAAACCTGTGTTAGATGTACCCACGTGGCCATTAAGGTCTCCTCCTATGAAGAGCTTCTCACCAATCGGTACACTCCTAACCATGTCTTCCAGGCCTTCCCAAAACTCCCTCTTGGTGTTCTCATTGTGGCCTACTTGCGGGGCATACGCGCTGATAACATTGAGAACCAAGTCCTCAACTACCAGCTTGACCAGGATAATCCGGTCCCCACGTCTCTTGACGTCTACCACTCCATACTTGAGGCTCTTGTTGATCAAGATGCCTACACCATTTCTGTTTGCAGCCGTCCCCGTGTACCACAGCTTGAAGCCGGTATCATCCACCTCCTTCGCCTTCTGTCCTCTCCATTTGGTTTCTTGGACGCAAAGGATATCAACCCCTCTCCTCACCGCTGCATCAACTAGCTCCCGAAGCTTCCCTATCAGAGACCCTACGTTCCAGCTACCTAAGCGAATCCTCCTAGGCTCGGCTAGCTTCCTTACCCTTCGCACTCGTTGAGTCAAATGCGAAGACCCTTGCTCATTTTCCACTACATCCGGGCGCCGATGTAGCGCGCCACTAAGGATGCGATGACCCGATCCTCGCTCACTTGCCACCTATCCGGATCAAGATACGGCGCGCCACTTTGGGGGTGACGGCCCGGCCCTTGCCCATTTTCCACCACACCCGGGTTCCGATGTGGCGCGTCGCTGAGAGGGTTACGCCCCAACGAAAATCTTTTGGATTTCATCTCCATAAGAGTGGCTGAGTTTTTACGTTGGCTCGCCAAGCCTATCACAACCCTCCTCCTTTACCCGGGCTTGGGACCGGCTATGTTGAGACAACATAGGTGGAGTTTAATACATCCGTCGCGGACACCAGTGAAAAAATCTCTTCATCTTCTTTTTCTACAATATGAAATGAAATTGGCAATTACATCAATTTGAATTCAATAATACCCTAAATATATGAGTGGATACAAACACACACACACTTCCGATTAAATTATAGTTCAGAGCAGTTTATACACTGATACAAGTAGAACACGGTATTGAACATATAAACCCTCAAGAACTGCTAGGCAGGAGAAAGCCATCCACGTCGCTCCTAAATCGCTATGAACAGTATTTCTGCCACCGCCTGTAAATTTTGTGCCCTACCGAGGGCATTTTAGTCTTTTCACATGCAGGGTATAAATGGCAGCCGCTAACCCTAGCCGTCGCCCGCTCCCGCACTCTCCTCCCCCTCCTGCCTCTTCTCTTCCCCAGCTCCTCCTCCTGTCGCCGCCGCCGCCTCCCGTCCCACTCGCCTTCGCCTCCTCCTCCTCTCACCTCCTCCATCCACGGTCGGCCGTGAGAGAGCCGGCGGAAGCAGGATCCGCTCCGCCCGGAGCCCTCCCCTCCCTCTCGGTCGCCTCAGTCTCCTCCACCTCCGCCTCCACCACCCCTCCTCCCCTGCGTCCACACCAGGCTAGCACGGCCCGACCACGCGCTATGGATGAGGAGGCCCTTGCCCAGCCAACCGTCGCTTGCCTCTTCCTCTCATCTGGCTTCTTCTCAGATTAGGCGCAGGTGGTCGCCATGGGAGAGTAGGGCGTCAGGGTGGGTGGAGGAGTAACGGAGGATGCCGATGGGGGGAGGAGCAGCGAGGCTGGAGGTCATCGCGGATGGCCTCAACCAACAGGCAGGTCTGTTCACCCCTCTGCGCCATCTCCTGCTCTACCTCCACCAACGGTGGTTCTCCTTCTTCCTTTTCAGATTTGAGTACGTGTTGTCTCTTGCTATGTGATTTTTTTGGCTTTGGAGGTCCGCATGTGTGTCTATCTTCTTGTTTTGCTCCTCTCCCTTTCCTGCCCCTTTCCCCCTCTCCCGTCCAATACTTGTCCCCCTCTCTGTTTACTTAATCTTTTCAGTTCTAAAAACACTAGCATCAGGTGGACTAGCATCAATTAGTACAACGACTAGCATCAATTAGTACAGACTTTTCATTTTACGCAAATATTGTTAATGTAAATATTTTATATCTTATGACATATGCATGTGGCATTTTGATTTTGCACAGTTCAGAGTATTAGAATCAAATGGTGCTAAAAGGAATCTTCCTTTGTGGTCGTTCTGTGTCTAAGAAAGTCATAGGGAATAGGCTCAGGGTTTGATTTTTCTTTTCGGGTTTTGCAGAACAAATGCACGAATTCCTACTGCTCGTATGGCTTCATTCCTCGTCTTTCTCAGTCACTAATGACTTAAGAAATTGCTTGATGCTGGAAGCTACCGGTTTTGTGAAAAGAGTAGAGATAGAGAGAGCCGTGAATCAATAGGCATGGACAAAAAAAGAGCGAAGCTCTATGTTCTGAAATAGAGGCAGAGCAGTAGGTATAGCACCCCTCGAGATATTGCATTGATTGATTCCCACCGTATATACAACTGAACAACTAATTTTTTCTCTATACACTGAAATTGAGCTCATAAAATTTCCTTTATCATGTGCTTTTCCTGCTGCATATCATCGCACTTCTCTTCAATACATCAATGCCACTTCCATAGCAGAGTCCTCCCCAGCCTGGGCGCCGTCGATCTCTCCCCAGCTGCATAGCTTCCTCTGCTGCCGAGTCCAGCGAGGGCACCGTCGATCTCTCCCCAGCCTGGATGTGAAGGCCACTACCAGTTTTGAAGCTGGTTGAGGTGAGCTTCCGATCCATTGCTCCTTCCTGGATGCAGTCATCCATTTTCTTAATTTTGTTACTATAGAGCTAACATGTTTAGTTTACTGATGTGGTTTGGCTAACCCTTTACATATGTGTCATTGAACATAACAGAGTGCTCTTTAGAATTCTTACCTGATTTTACTAAGCTTCTCTATTTATGTCAATATGAAAGATATTAGCTGCAGTATATAGAAAGTTGGTTTGGTATTCAGTTTATTTTCTATGCTTCTTGCTTGAATTCAGTTTACAATTTTGCATTTTCAGTTTAGTTGAGAAGGAAACTTGAATGCTAATTTTCTTTGACTGGTTTAGCTAACATCTTCAAGCCTGACAATAGTTTAAATTTGTACTTTTGTTTCTCTACTTTTTTTCCTCGGCACATCATGCAAGAAGTTTAGAGAGGTGTTTTCTCGTCATTTATATTGTCATGCCATTATACCTAATTTTATTTGCCTTCCTGTACATACTAATCTTTCAAACCCTCTTCATGGTTATCATCATACATCACCTACAACTAAATCCATAAAACCGATGAAGGTTGAACACAAGACCTACATAACCTATACGATCAAACAATGTGTTCGTTTGCTCTACTAATACTAGTACATGCATATGCTTACACCAACCATTTTATATACCATTGCATAGGGGCACCTGGCACTATCTACTTTCTAAGCTCTGATGGCCATTGTAGATGGGGAAATAAAGTGAGGCTATACAGGAAGCTGCTCACAAATTTGAGGCATCTCATCGCTACAAGGATGACCTTTGCCACTCAAAGAATGGCAAGACCCTATATGCATCACGTGCAATTATATATACAATTCTTCTTAGTGTTGTTACCTTTCATTCCCAATATTTCTTTTCTCAGTGTTGTTACTTTTCATTTGCAGTATATCTCGGTCAGTTTTGCCAAATAATGGATATATTACGTGGACCTAACATAGGCAATGCCACCCAAGCAGCAAGTAAGTCGATGGCCTGGCAATGGGCAAATACAGGTTCCTAGCTCTTCCTATTCTGTTGGTGATTTGCTTCTCACAGCTCTGGTATCTTTGGATAAATGTAGTATAAGCAATTCATTTGCACCATCGCTGTTACAAGGTTGGGCTCTGACAATCGGCGGTGGTCGCGTGCGGTGGGCATTTCAGGTTTGCCTCCGCCTCCTCATCCCCCCTGCTCTTCACATCTGAGTTGGTTTTAGTTCTCAGTTTTTGAAAGGAGAAAGGAGAGACACCATCCTGCACAGTTTTTCTGTTGAGTTATTTAATTTAGATAATTGCTGCAATAACCTGACTGCCAGATTCTGTAGCATTTTCTACTCAGATAAATAAAGAGCCAGGTCACACCATTTTATTTACTTCATTGTTTGTATTATATGTAGGAGTTTTGGTGTGGATTATACATAGTTAAATCTGAATGCATATATTATTTCGAGGTAAATTTCAATCCACATACCGGTTGTTAAGAAGTATTACATGATTTTTATTTTCTCAATTGTATGGAAGTGTTAGTTCTTTCCAGGTCTTTTGGAATAAGAGTTGTGCATTTTCTTATTCATGCTATTTGGACCGAATTTGCAGAACATGTTGGGGATCGTAGCAGAAATTTAAAATTTTCTACGTGTCACCAAGATCAATCTATGGAGTCATCTAGCAACGAGAGAGAGGGGAGTGCATCTACATACCCTTGTAGATCGCGCGCGGAAGCGTTCAAGAGAACGGGGTTGATGGAGTCGTACTCGTCGTGATCCAAATCACCGATGATCCTAGCGCCGAACGGACGGCACCTCCGCGTTCAACACACGTACGGAGCGGGGACTCCTCCTCCTTCTTAATTCAGCAAGGGGGGAGAAGAAGTTGATGGAGATCCAACAGCACGACGGCGTGGTGGTGGAAGTAGCGGGATCCCGGCAGGGCTTTGCCAAGCGCAAGCAGGAGGAAGAGGTGTCACGGGAGGGAGGGAGGCGCCAGGGCTTGGGGTCCTGCTCCCATGCGCCTCCCCACTATATATAGGGGTGGAGGGGGCTGGTTTCTTGCCCTCCAAGTCCATTGGGGCGTTGGCAAAGGTGGGGGAAAGAAATCCCATCATTTCCCTTCCCCACCGATTGTTATCCCTTTTTTTAGGATCTTGATCTTATCCCTTCGGGATATGATCTTATTCCTTCTAAGGTGGGATCTTGGTGTGCCTTGACCAGGGGTGTGGGGCCTTGCCCCCACTACCCACGTTCATGTGGGTCCCCCATGCAGGTGGGCCCCACTTCCGAACCTTCTAGAACCTTCCCGGTACAATACCAAAAATCCCGAACATTTTCCGGTGGCCAAAATAGGACTTCCCATATATAAATCTTTACCTCCGGACCATTCCGGAACTCCTCGTGACGTCCGGGATCTCATCCGGGACTCCGAACAACTTTCGGTTAACCGCATACTAATATCTCTACAACTCTAGCGTCACCGAACCTTAAGTGTGTAGACCCTACGGGTTCGGGAGACATGCAGACATGACCAAGACGACTCTCCGGTCAATAACCAACAGCGGGATTTGGATACCCATGTTGGCTCCCACATGTTCCACGATGACCTCATCGGATGAACCACGATGTCGAGGATTCAATCAATCCCGTATACAATTCCCTTTGTCAATCGGTACGTTACTTGCCCGAGATTCGATCGTCGGTATCCCAATACCTTGTTCAATCTCGTTACCGGCAAGTCACTTTACTCGTACCATAACGCATGATCCCGTGGCTAACTCCTTAGTCACATTGAGCTCATTATGATGATGCATTACCGAGTGGGCCCAGAGATACCTCTCCGTCATACGGAGTGACAAATCACAGTCTCGATTCATGCCAACCCAACAGACACTTTCGGAGATACCCGTAGTGTACCTTTATAGCCATCCAGTTACGTTGTGACGTTTGGCACACCCAAAGCACCCTATGGTATCCGGGAGTTGCACAATCTCATGGTCTAAGGAAATGATACTTGACATTTGGAAAAACTCTAGCAAACGAACTACACGATCTTGTGCTATGCTTAGGATTGGGTCTTGTCCATCACATCATTCTCCTAATGATGTGATCCCGTTATCAATGACATCCAATGTCCATAGTCAGGAAACCATGACTAACTGTTGATCAACGATCTAGTCAACTAGAGGCTCACTAGGGACATGTTGTGGTCTATGTATTCACACATGTATTACGATTTCCGGATAACACAATTATAGCATGAACAATAGACAATTATCATGAACAAGGAAATATAATAATAACCATTTTATTATTGCCTCTAGGGCATATTTCCAACAGTCTCTCACTTGCACTAGAGTCAATAATCTAGTTACATTGTGATGAATCGAACACCCATAGAGTTCTGGTGTTGATCATGTTTTGCTCTAGGGAGAGGTTTAGTCAACGGATCTGCTACATTCAGGTCCGTATGTACTTTACAAATATCTATGTCTCCTGAACATTTTCACGAATGGAGTTGAAGCGATGCTTGATATGCCTGGTCTTCCTGTGAAACCTAGGCTCCTTGGCAAGGGCAATAGCTCCAGTGTTGTCACAGAAGAGAGTCATCGGGCCCGACGCATTGGGAATAACTCCTTGGTCGGTAATGAACTCCTTCACCCAGATTGCTTCTTGTGCTGCCTCTGAGGCCACCATGTATTCCGCTTCACATGTAGATCCCGCCACAACGCTTTGCTTGCAACTGCACCAGCTTACTGCCCCACTATTCAAAATATACACGTATCCGGTTTGTGACTTAGAGTCATCCAGATCTGTGTCGAAGCTAGCATCGACGTAACCCTTTACGACGAGCTCTTCGTCACCTCCATAAACGAGAAACATATCCTTAGTCCTCTTCAGGTACTTCAGGATATTCTTGACCGCTGTCCAGTGTTCCATGCCGGGATTACTTTGGTACCTTCCTACCAAACTTACGGCAAGGTTTACATCAGGTCTGGTACACAGCATGGCATACATAATAGACCCTATGGCCGAGGCATAGGGGACGACACTCGTCTTTTCTCTATCTTCTGCCGTGGTCGGGCATTGAGCCGTGCTCAATTGCACACCTTGCAATACAGGCAAGAACCCCTTCTTGGACGGATCCATATTGAACTTCTTCAATATCTTGTCAAGGTACGTACTTTGTGAAAGACCAATGAGGCGTCTTGATCTATCTCTATAGATCTTGATGCCTAATATATAAGCAGCTTCTCCAAGGTCCTTCATTGAAAAACACTTGTTCAAGTAGGCCTTTATGCTTCCCAAGAATTCTATATCATTTCCCATCAACAGTATGTCATCCACATATAATATGAGAAATGCTACAGAGCTCCCACTCACTTTCTTGTAAACACAGGCTTCTCCATAAGTCTGTGTAAACCCAAACGCTTTGATCATCTCATCAAATCGAATGTTCCAACTCCGAGATGCTTGCACCAGCCCATAGATGGAGCGCTGGAGCTTGCATACCTTGTTAGTATTCTTAGGATCGACAAAACCTTCCGGCTGGATCATATACAATTCTTCCTTAAGAAAGCCGTTAAGGAATGCCGTTTTGACGTCCATTTGCCATATCTCATAATCATAGTATGCGGCAATTGCTAACATGATTCGGACGGACTTCAGCTTCGCTACGGGTGAGAAAGTCTCATCGTAGTCAACCCCTTGAACTTGTCGATAACCCTTAGCGACAAGTCGAGCTTTATAGATGGTAACATTACCATCCGCGTCCGTCTTCTTCTTAAAGATCCATTTGTTTTCTATTGCTCGCCGATCATCGGGCAAGTCTGTCAAAGTCCACACTTTGTTTTCATACATGGATCCTATCTCGGATTGCATGGCTTCAAGCCATTTGTTGGATTCTGGGCCCGCCATTGCTTCTTCATAGTTCGAAGGTTCACCGTTGTCTAGCAACATGATTTCTAGGACAGGGTTGCCATACCACTCTGGTGTGGAACGTGTCCTCGTGGACCTACAAAGTTCAGTAGTAACTTGATCCGAAGTACCTTGATCATCATTATTAGCTTCCTCTCTAGTCAGTGCAGGCACCACAGGAACATCTTCCTGAGCTGCGCTACTTTCCGGTTCAAGAGGTAGTACTTCATCAAGTTCCACTTTCCTCCCACTTACTTCTTTCGAGAGAAACTCTTTCTCCAGAAAGTACCCGTTCTTGGCAACAATGATCTTGCCTTCGGATCTGAGGTAGAAGGTATACCCAATGGTTTCCTTAGGGTATCCTATGAAGACGCATTTTTCCGACTTGGGTTCGAGCTTTTCAGGTTGAAGTTTCTTGACATAAGCATCGCATCCCCAAACTTTTAGAAACGACAGCTTAGGTTTCTTCCCAAACCATAATTCATACGGTGTCGTCTCAACGGATTTCGACGGAGCCCTATTTAAAGTGAATGCGGCAGTCTCTAAAGCATAGCCCCAAAATGAGAGCGGTAGATCGGTAAGAGACATCATAGATCACACCATATCCAATAGAGTGCGATTACGATGTTCGGACACACCATTTCGCTGAGGTGTTCCAGGCGGCGTGAGTTGTGAAACTATTCCACATTTCCTTAAGTGTGCCAAATTCGTGACTCAAATATTCCCCTCCACGATCTGATCGTAAGAACTTTATTTTCCTGTCACGTTGATTCTCAACCTCACTCTGAAATTCCCTGAACTTTTCAAAGGTCTCAGACTTGTGTTTCATTAGGTAGACATACCCATATCTACTCAAGTCATCAGTGAGAGTGAGAACATAACGATAGCCACCGCGAGCCTCAACACTCATTGGACCGCACACATCAGTATGTATGATTTCCAATAAGTTGGTTGCTCGCTCCATTGTTCCGGAGAACGGAGTCTTGGTCATCTTACCCATGAGGCATGGTTCGCACGTGTCAAATGATTCATAATCAAGAGACTCCAAAAGTCCATCAGCATGGAGCTTCTTCATGCGTTTGACACCAATGTGACCAAGACGGCAGTGCCACAAGTATGTGGGACTATCATTATCAACCTTACATCTTTTGGTATTCACACTATGAATATGTGTAACACTACGTTCGAGATTCATTAAGAATAAACCATTAACCAGCGGGGCATGACCATAAAACATATCTCTCATATAAATAGAACAACCATTATTCTCGGATTTAAATGAGTAGCCATCTCGAATTAAACGAGATCCTGATACAATGTTCATGCTCAAAGTTGGCACTAAATAACAATTATTGAGGTTTAAAACTAATCCCATAGGTAAATGTAGAGGTAGCGTGCCGACGGCGATCACATCGACCTTGGAACCATTCCCGACGCGCATCGTCACCTCGTCCTTTGCCAGTCTCCGTTTATTCCGCAGCTCCTGCTTTGAGTTACAAATATGAGCAACCGCACCGGTATCAAATACCCAGGAGCTACTACGAGTGCTGGTAAGGTACACATCAATAACATGTATATCACATATACCTTTGGTGTTGCCGGCCTTCTTGTCCGCTAAGTACCTGGGGCAGTTCCGCTTCCAGTGACCACTTCCCTTGCAATAAAAGCACTCAGTCTCAGGCTTGGGTCCATTCTTTGGCTTTTTCCCGGCAACTGGCTTACCGGGCGCGGCAACTCCCTTGCCATCCTTCTTGAAGTTCTTCTTACCCTTGCCTTTCTTGAACTTAGTGGTTTTATTCACCATCAACACTTGATGTTCCTTTTTGATCTCCACCTCCGCTGATTTCAGCATTGAATATACCTCAGGAATGGTCTTTTCCATCCCCTGCATATTGAAGTTCATCACAAAGCTCTTGTAGCTCGATGGAAGCGACTGAAGGATTCTGTCAATGACCGCGTCATCCGGGAGATTAACTCCCAGCTGAGTCAAGCGGTTGTGTAACCCAGACATTTTGAGTATGTGCTCACTGACATAACTATTTTTCTCCATCTTACAACTGAAGAACTTGTCGGAGACTTCATATCTCTCGACCCGGGCATGAGCTTGGAAAACCATTTTCAGCTCTTCGAACATCTCATATGCTCCGTGTTGCTCAAAATGCTTTTGGAGCCCCGATTCTAAGCTGTAAAGCATGCCGCACTAAATGAGGGAGTAATCATCAGCATGCCGATGCCAAGCGTTCATAACGTCTTGGTTCTCTGGGATGGGTGCGTCACCTAGCGGTGCTTCTAGGACATAATCTTTCTTGGCAGCTATGAGGATGATCCTCAGGTTCCGGACCCAGTCCGTATAATTGCTGCCATCATCTTTCAGCTTGGTTTTCTCTAGGAACGCGTTGAAGTTGAGGGCAACATTAGCGTGGGCCATTTGATCTACAAGACATATTGTAAAGATTTTAGACTAAGTTCATGATAATTAAGTTCATCTAATCAAATTATTCAATGAACTCCCACTCAGATAGACATCCCTCTAGTCATCTAAGTGAAACATGATTCGAGTCAACTAGGCCGTGTCCGATCATCACGTGAGACGGACTAGTCAACATCGGTGAACATCTTCATGTTGATCGTATCTTCTATACGACTCATGCTCGACCTTTCGGTCTTCCGTGTTCCGAGGCCATGTCTGTACATGCTAGGCTCGTCAAGTCAACCTAAGTGTATTGCGTGTGTAAACCTGGCTTACACCCGTTGTATTCGAACGTTAGAATCTATCACACCCGATCATCACGTGGTGCTTCGAAACAACGAACCTTCGCAACGGTGCACAGTTAGGGGGAACACTTTCTTGAAATTATTGTAAGGGATCATCTTATTTAAGCTACCGTCGTTCTAAGCAAATAAGATGTAAAATATGATAAACATCACATGCAATCAAATAGTGACATGATATGGCCAGTATCATATTGCTCCTTTGATCTCCATCTTCGGGGCGCCATGATCATATTCGTCACCGGCATGACACCATGATCTCCATCATCATGTCTTCATGAAGTTGTCACGCCAACGATTACTTCTACTTCTATGGCTAACGTGTTTAGCAATAAAGTAAAGTAATTTACATGGCGTTATTCAATGACACGCAGGTCATACAAAAAATAAAGACAACTCCTATGGCTCCTGCCGGTTGTCATACTCATCGACATGCAAGTCGTGATTCCTATTACAAGAACATGATCAATCTCATACATCACATATATTTCATTCATCACATCCTTTTGGCCATATCACATCACAAGGCATATGCTGCAAAAACAAGTTAGACGTCCTCTAATTGTTGTTGCATGTTTTTACGTGGCTTCTATAGGTTTCTAGCAAGAACGTTTCTTACCTACGTAAAACCACAACGTGATATGCCAACTTCTATTTACCCTTCATAAGGACCCTTTTCATCGAATCCGATTCGACTAAAGTGGAGAGACAGGCACCCGCTAGCTACCTTATGCAACTAGTGCATGTCAGTCGGTGGAACCTGTCTCACGTAAGCGTACGTGTAAGGTCGGTCCGGGCCGCTTCATCCCACGATGCCGCCGAAACAAGATAAGACTAGTAGTGGCAAGAAAATTGACAACATCTACGCCCACAACAAGTTTGTGTTCTACTCGTGCATAGAAACTACACATAGACCTAGCTCATGATGCCACTGTTGGGGATCGTAGCAGAAATTTAAAATTTTCTATGTATCACCAAGATCAATCTATGGAGTCATCTAGCAACGAGAGAGAGGGGAGTGCATCTACATACCCTTGTAGATCGCGCGCGGAAGCATTCAAGAGAACAGGGTTGATGGAGTCGTACTCGTCGTGATCCAAATCACCGATGATCCTAGCGCCGAACGGACGGCACCTCCGCGTTCAACACATGTACGGAGCGGGGACGTCTCCTCCTTCTTGATCCAGCAAGGGGGGAGGAGAAGTGGATGGAGATCCAGCAGCACGTCGGCGTGGTGGTGGAAGTAGCGGGATCCCGGCAGGGCTTTGCCAAGCGCAAGCGGGAGGAAGAGGTGTCACGGGAGGGAGGGAGGTGCCAGGGCTTGGGGTCCTGCTCCCATGCGCCTCCCCACTATATATAGGGGTGGAGGGGGCTGGTTTCTTGCCCTCCAAGTCCATTGGGGCGTTGGCAAAGGTGGGGGAAAGAAATCCCATCATTTCCCTTCCCCACTGATTGTTATCCCCCTTTTTTTGGGATCTTGATCTTATCGCTTCGGGATATGATCTTATTCCTTCTAAGGTGGGATCTTGGTGCGCCTTGACCAGGGGTGTGGGGCCTTGCCCCCACTACCCACGTTCATGTGGGTCCCCCATGCAGGTGGGCCCCACTTCCGAACCTTCTAGAACCTTCCCGGTACAATACCAAAAATCCCGAACATTTTCCGGTGGCCAAAATAGGACTTCCCATATATAAATCTTTACCTCCGGACCATTCCGGAACTCCTCGTGACGTCCGGGATCTCATCCGGGACTCCGAACAACTTTCGGTTAACCGCATACTAATATCTCTACAACTCTAGCGTCACCGAACCTTAAGTGTGTAGACTCTACGGGTTCGGGAGACATGCAGACATGACCGAGACGACTCTCCGGTCAATAACCAACAGCGGGATCTGGATACCCATGTTGGCTCCCACATGTTCCACGATGATCTCATCGGATGAACCACGATGTCGAGGATTCAATCAATCCCGTATACAATTCCCTTTGTCAATCGGTACGTTACTTGCCCGAGATTCGATCGTCGGTATCCCAATACCTTGTTCAATCTCGTTATCGGCAAGTCACTTTACTCGTACCGTAATGCATGATCCCGTGACCAAACACTTGGTCACATTGAGCTCATTATGATGATGCATTACCGAGTGGGCCCAGAGATACCTCTCCGTCATACGGAGTGACAAATCACAGTCTCGATTCGTGCCAACCCAACAGACACTTTCGGAGATACCCGTAGTGCACCTTTATAGCCACCCAGTTACGTTGTGACGTTTGGCACACCCAAAGCACCCTATGGTATCCGGCAGTTGCACAATCTCATGGTCTAAGGAAATGATACTTGACATTTGGAAAAACTCTAGCAAACGAACTACACGATCTTGTGCTATGCTTAGGATTGGGTCTTGTCCATCACATCATTCTCCTAATGATGTGATCCCGTTATCAATGACATCCAATGTCCATAGTCAGGAAACCATGACTATCTGTTGATCAACGAGCTAGTCAACTAGAGGCTCACTAGGGACATATTGTGGTCTATGTATTCACACATGTATTACGATTTCCGGATAACATAATTATAGCATGAACAATAGACAATTATCATGAACAAGGAAATATAATAATAACCATTTTATTACTGCCTCTAGGGCATATTTCCAACAGAACCGTTAAAGTCACAGCTAGGATTTTGACCTGGTTATCTGGTTTTGGCTTATAGCACAGCATGGCAGTAGTGTAGAAAAGATCTAAACAGATTCTGAATTAACCCAACTAGACATGGAAACCAAGAACGACCTATCGGCTGGGTCCAGTTCCTCATCTTTGTCTCCGAGCAAAATGATCATCTGGTGACGAACACCTACTCCTTCTCTTCTCTGTATGTGCTCCTCCCTAAAGGAGATCCGGATTCTGTTTCTATTAGCAGCAGATATGTTGATTTGCTACTACCTGAAAAAGTTGTCAATGACACAATAATGTTGAATCTTTCTTTGCTATCTGCATAATCATCTATTATTTTATAGCCTTAGTTGTTAAATGGTGATGTCCAATTACACTTTTTGTGCTGCCACAATTGCTATTGTAATATTTGTAGATTGGATCACCTGCTTTGTTATATGCAGATGCATATGCAGTTATGTATTTATGTTTTCTTAAGTTGTATATACATGGCCTATAAATGATATAGTTGTATATACATGGTTGTATATACAGTACAAGGAGCACTTTGAATCATGGTTGTATATACAATACAGGGAGCAACTTTAATCATGATGCATATGGCCTCATTTTAATTGAATTATGAAGAAGTTTTGCTCTGTTTTGTGTATTGTAATCTGGGGTTTATCTATGTGCTATACAATTAGTGGGAATTGCTTTTTTCCTTTAATATTGAAAGCTAGAGAACTGGAGGTAGAGTAATAAAAGCTGCTTCCTTGGAGAGGTTTTTGTGCAGAGTGGTGCATGCATAATATTATCCTCATTATGTTCTCTTTGCATGTTCTATTGTAGGAAGCGGATGCTATCAAGATCATGCCAAAGGCAGAGCATGCCAAAGGGCGATGCTCATTCCCGTTCTTAGTGAGATGGGTTTACTTGATGCAAAGTATGAGCATTGTAGACTCTAGCGAGCTGCTGAAGGTCGACGAGGAGGGCGCCGCCACCACCGTCATCCTGGTCCACATCCACGCGCTGCTCGGCGTCACCAGGTCACCGGCACAATCCTCACGCCCAGGTCGTTCAACATTTTCTTCCGCTTTTGGTGCGTCACATTTAGTCTTTCTTTCCCATTTTACCGTGTTTGCATGGTAAGATGTTTGGTTGGATTTGAAGGTTCGTAGCCTTGGCTCCAAAGCTTCAAGCTCTTATAGAAATTAGAACTGAGGGCCTTTTAAAATGAGTCTTGCATAATAGTGTTTTTCAGCGGGATGCAGAATTTTTGTTTGTCTGATCGGCTATCCTTGGTGCTGATTTACGTACTGATTTCATCATCATATGACTACAATAAAGAAGCTGTGTGTATAAATATTACTAACTGCTGATACTTTGCATCTGTGATTTCAATTCTGTTGGCCCTCCTTAAGATTGCTTGGGAATGTGAGGCTTAAAAGTTTCAACCCTGTGCAGTGTGCTTCTCGGGTGTGGATTTGTGTCTGACTAATTAACGGTTCTGTTTATACGGATATTTCCTTGAACATTATATGGGTATTGTATCACTTGTATTTATAGTAAGTGGATTTTTTTCTTCATATATTTTAATATGTGCCCGAATAATATTAATGTACACTCTTTTAATACATGGTTTACTCTTGGCCTTTGCGTCATTGGCGCAACTGGTCATCTAGTATAAGTAGAAGGCATAAGGGGGAAACAGGGAAAGCATCAAAGAAAATTACAAGTACAAGCTGCGGCAGACGGCAGTGAAGCAGCACACGCGTGTGAACGACGAGCAGGTCCGGGAGGCAAGGGGGGCAATGGGTGGGCCGGGAGCGGAGGCGCGTAGCCACGGTGGACGGCGGCGCGGGCGTTGGAGTCCCTCCTGGAGAAGTGGAGATCGATCTTGCCGTCCTGCGTCCGTGCGACTGGCGGCGGCTGCGCGAGAGTTTCATGTTATTTTTTTACCAACAGCGATGAGTCTCTTGTGCCTCGTGCGTGCTAGATCGTGGGGGTGGAGTTTTTCCTCCTGCGTGCGACAGCCCATCAAAGCTTTGGGCCTTCTTCTTTTCGCTGGGCTGCAACCCGGGCCTGCAGAAAAACTTACTTGATTACAGTCTATTAATCTCTCCACGCCCCGGGCCTGGGCCCTGGATGCCCGGGGCCCAGCTCCGCCCCTGCCCATCGCCACCGCGCAGCAGGGGCGCTCCCCTGATTGCCGCCCCCGGCCTCCACGTGAGACGCCGCCTCCGTCTCACCGGATCTGCCGCAGCCACCACCCGTCCTGGATCATGCAGGGCCCGCCGCCACCGCGGCCCTTGCCAGCGGCAACGGCGGCTGGGGATGGAGGAGAGGGGAGGGGTTGGCGGCGCGGGATTGGGGTCCCCTGGCGCCGCCTGAGGGGAGGCAACGCGAGGGGGAGGGGCTGACGTGATCGACTTGATCGGCGGTAGTTGGTAGAGGAAAAATAATACTACAAGGATTTACATGTAAAAGAACTATATAATTTGCACGCTATCAATATCAAAATATCAACTGAATATATTTGTTTCGAAATGGAAAATTCATCCGATACAATCAAAATTTAGAATATGGAGTGGAACAACTCAGAGCCTATTTCCCAGCACAAATGTTTGTATGAAAAATTTGAGAGCCTGTGGAAAACCGGAGCCTCGCAATCGCCTAGTGGCGAGGTCGATCATCACATCGGGGCTCGAGGAAGCGTCCAATATAGAGCCAGTGCAAATCCTTGTTCTTTCCATTTCGAATGAGACTTGTGATGCAAGGCGACTAAAAAAGTATTTTTGACCCGCTAAGAACAGAAAACAATACGAGTAATAAATATTGACGAACTAGCCCCTGCTGGGACCCTTGTTCAGCGGGTGCAAAATCGGTACCCTTTCGGGAATCGGAGAAAGATCCCACCGTGGAGCGCCTATAAATACCTCCTAGCGTGGTGTTTGCGCATCCAATACTATTTCTTCCTCCCCACTCTCCCACTACCGCCGCTCACCTTCGATTCTTCTCAGAACCTTCCTGCAAGACTTTGTTTCTTGGCTTTTCTACCGGCGCGGTTCTAATCTCCTCTGCGTCTAGAATTCCAAATCGTCTGGATCAAGTATGTTTCTAACTTTCTATCTCATAATATGTTTACCTTTTAGATATGCTTTATGATTTTAATCTGGGTTTACGATTTTGGTATGTTCCAATCTCTCTAAGAGGTTAGGAGCAGCAAGGATTTGAAACTTTGACGTGAATCTTGTAGAAACCTCAGCGTTTTACACGCAGCTAATTGCATCTTTCCTTGGCTCTCCGTGCCCATAATACTAGTGATTACACAATCGCGGAAGTACTCTTTAGAATTCCGTTGATTCAGATCTGTTTTTTCGTAGATATGCATGCATGCCTTGGATGATCATTATTTGGGAGTTGGGACTAACTTTGTCTGTTGTTCCACTAAATATCTGAACGATTTGTTTGGTCGGTACTGTACAAATTGTTGAGTTTTTTTGTCTGCGAGCTTTTGGAGCTTTTCAGATATTTTTCTGTTTGTCTGCAGTTGTACATACTAGATGCATGAACGGGACTCAGTAACAAGATCATTTTCTTTTGCCGTATGTTCTAGAACAAATAATTTTCTCTTCTACAACAAGGATGTTGTTTTCACGGATCATGTTCCATGTCATGCAGCTCTCTCTGCCTTGATATCTTTGTTTAAGGCAAAGAGAAACACACACATCTTGATAGTTCAGACCAAAAGATGAAAATAATCATAGTTCATAAGAAATCTTATCTATGCAACAAGATTGCTAGTGCTTGCCCTTATTTTTCTTTTCTTTTTCTTTAAGAGGCAAGAATTTGCTTTCTGGATTCTTCTGGAAAGTAATAAATACCATTCATATGCGTAAAAACTGGAAAGTTTGCCTCGTTCAAGTGTTTTTATTTATTAAAAAATATTCTAAGCTATTTAGTAGTTACGTACCTAATCATTCGTGTGTTTCCTCCTTGCAGTATTAGTCTTTCAGTGCGAAGGAAAATATCTCCTCCACAGGAATGCCGGAAGATGTGCTTGTGTGGTAGAGGACTACCTTGGTTGGGAACTGACAGTCTAGCTTTTGAAGACACTGAAATACAAGAGTTGCTCCATGGGCATACGCAGGATGCTCCATGGACCACCTACCATCTTGGTGGAGATGGTTGAAACGAATTGATCATCTGCAGGTGTTGTCCACATCATTGAGTGCCCCTGATCAGTTCTGACCACCTCAACTTACAACATCACTGCCTTTTGTGTACATAAGAACTGGCCAAGATGGTAGAGAAGAAGGGAAATATCTTGATGGAGAGATATGAGATGGGAAGACTGCTGGGGCAAGGGAGCTTTGCTAAAGTTTACTATGGTCGTAGTCTCAAGACTTCACAGAGCGTTGCCATCAAGGTGATCGACAAAGAGAAGATCTTCAAGTGTGGGCTTATGGATCAAGTAAGGCGAGAGATATCTGTAATGAAGTTGGTGAAACATCCAAACATTGTCCAATTGTATGAGGTGATGGCCACCAAAACCAAGATATTTTTTGTGCTAGAGTATGTGAAGGGGGGCGAGCTGTTCAACAAGGTTCAACGAGGAAGGCTGAAAGAAGATGTTGCTCGCAAGTACTTCCAACAGCTCAATAGTGCGGTTGACTTCTGTCACAGCCGAGGCGTCTATCACCGTGACCTGAAGCCTGAAAATCTTCTTCTTGATGAGAACCGCAATTTAAAGATCTCTGACTTTGGTCTGAGTGCACTTGCAGAATGCAAGAGACAAGATGGGCTGATTCACACAACTTGTGGTACCCCTGCATATGTTGCTCCGGAACTGATTAGTAAGAAAGGATATGATGGTGCAAAAGCTGACATCTGGGCTTGTGGAGTCATCTTGTATGTATTGTTGGCTGGTTATCTCCCTTTTCAGGACAAGAATTTGATGGACATGTATAAGAAGATTTACAAAGCAGAACTCAAATGGCCAAGCTGGTTTTCTTCAGATGCCCGGAGGCTTCTGAGGCGTATTCTTGATCCGAACCCCGGTACACGGATCTCCTTTTCAGAGATCTTGGACAATTCTTGGTTCCGGACAGGCCTTGACAAGGGACTGATTAGCTATAACACACCAACGGAGGGCATTGTTGCTGTTGACATGGATCCGACTTGTGATCCATTCAGTAGCTGTACAACCGAGACAATACAAGAAGCAACAGAGCTCACTAACTTGAATGCTTTTGACATCATTTCTCTTTCTTCTGGGTTTGATCTCTCTGGCATGTTTGAGGATAAGTCCAACAAAGAGTCCAAATTCACATCTACCAACACAGCTGCAACAATCATCACAAAGCTTGAAGATATTGCAAAGCGCTTGCGGCTAAGACTCATGAAGAGAGACGGTGGGTTGTTGAAGATGCAGAGCTTGCAACCGGGAAGGAAAGGCGTAATGTCCATAGATACCGAGATATTTCAGATTGCACCAAATTTTCATCTGGTGGAAATCAGGAAGACCAATGGTGATACTCTCGAGTATCAGAAGGTTAAACATGATATGAGACCGGCTTTGAAAGACATTGTTTGGGCTTGGCAAGGTGAGCAGCCCTAGTAATAGTGTGACTACTAAGTAAGCGTAGAAGTTGCAAGAATGTGCAATGTTTACATGTTGGAATCAATAATGCACTTGTCTAATTTTTGTAGGTAGTTTAGTGTGTTCACTGTCATGTTTTTATTATGAAATGCTACTTCTGTATTGACCGTTATTCAATTGAAAACATGACTATTTTAACTTTGGTACTTGTTACTACTATGGATTGGAGAGGAATTTGCATCATTGGTGGGTTCTTTTTTCTCAGGAATGGCTAGAAATCAGTCAGCTGAGTTTTTCATCTCTGGGCAGTCGATTTTCCAGCCGTTGGATGCGAAATCAAAGGCCTGCAGTTCATCTTTAGCCTCCGCCCCCTTGAGCCGCCAGCCACCACCGACCGAACCGCCGGCCACCGCCGCCCGCGGCTGGCGGCGCTCCGGCGCCGCCTCGCCGCCCCACCCTCCCTGAAACCACTCCTCACCGCCGGTCCGCCGCCGCCCCGACCATCCCTCTAGCCCCCCGTTCCC
>NC_057805.1:297494102-297505912 GCF_018294505.1 Triticum aestivum | reverse complement strand
TGACCCAAAAGCCAATTCAGTCGACTGAAGTGTAGCTAAATAGTTTTCTCTCTCTTTGTATTCTTTATTAGGTCTGTTTTTCTCTACTATCTATTACTCCCTCTGTTCCTAAATATAAGTTTTTTTACAGATTCTAATATAGACTACATACGGAGCAAAATGAGTGAATCTACACTCTAAATATGTCGATATACATCCGTATGTAATCTGTATTGAAATTTATAAAAGGACTTGTATTTAGAAACGGATGAAGTATAGTAGAAAAACATCATCCGAGAAACAATATATGGATAGATTTTTGCTTACCTATATACCATTGATGCTACGCGAAGTATTGGTGTTGTGGAACCAAATTGATGCAAGCATATTTCTGAAATCATGTGGGGCCACTGATTTTATGCAAAGGTTGAAGGCTCCATCCGGCACTAATGGTTCAGAAAAGGGATATGATGCCGAACAAGTGGACAATTATTCCCACTAGTATGACAGGTTAGTCTCACCTTGAGGCTCCATCCAGGGTCATCAAATATGGCGAGGCATGGAACACTCCAGAAACATCTAGATCAGAGATAACTGTCATACACTTTGGACAGGCTGCATCAAGGGCCAAAGGCATGACGATAGCTGCTGCCTTGGCCCAGCTTAGCTGCATCCAGCTGTTGACGCGGGCATGCTGCGGTGAATAGTTAGGCCGGGGTGGAGACCTGCCGTCGCCGAGACGGAAATATCTTGTGTGTTTGTTAATTCTGCACGTCATTGGCTGGCTGCTGGTGATAGAAAGTGGTGTGCCGTTCGATGGACTGAAGCAGCTTGCGTGCTGATGCCGCAGCCTTTGCTTTGCCCGTAGATTTTCTTGAGACCGCGAAAGCAAGGCGAACGAACGATGCCACCACACATCTATTTATTCCTTGTCCAACGCCTTTTTGATTATCTTCATTCAATCGCAGTTCCTCGGCGTAACCGTTTGAACCGTACGGTCCAAACGTATATTGTCATCCAATGCTGTTCTATATCAGTTCTGCACCACCAGCCGGCATTGATGCCGAGCGACGTGACTGGATAGGAGGGCGGCGCTGGTGGACGTGACCTCTCGAGCGTCGCCGCTTCAATGTGGATGACAAACCAACTCCGGACGCTACGCCGCACTGAAGTGGATTGACCGGCCCTTCGCATGGTCTGGTTGCAGCTATTTATGGCATGCGCCGATGATGCACACATGACACATCTGCACCGCATCGTCTCCGAGCCCCTCCTCCTCCTCCTTGAGCATCTCGAACTCTCACAATGCCGAAGTCCTGGTTCTCCGCGGCGGCAGGTGGAGGCGACGACAGTTCTTTGTCAAACGGATCATGGCATTGCCATCCTCTCTCATCAGGCACCTCGGCATCCACGGCGGTCGGCTCCTCCATCAAGGAGGAGATCGTCATCTCCTCTGGCAACAAAGAGGACCAGACACTGCCGTAGGATCAGCAGGAGTCGCTCTAATGGACGAGGAATTCATCCGTCAGATGGAGCTCATGATGGAGCAATCGCTCCATCAGATGGGCCCGGCGGCACCCTCATCGCCGCATGCCGTAAAGGAGAAGCCGTTGTCCCCACCGCGCTACCTTGTGAAGCGGGAGCCGTTGTCCCCACCGCGCTACCTTGTGAAGCGGGAGCCGACGTCCCCTCTCCGGCGGATGGAGGAGGAGCCAGCATCCCATTCCCTCCGCGCGCAACCGTGATGGCCTCCAGATCGGATGCCGCATCAAGGATGAGCCGACGTCCCCTCTCCGGTGGATGAAGGAGGAGCCAGCATCCCACTCCCTCCGTGCACAAGCGTGATGGCCTCCAGATCGGATGCCGCATCAAGGATGAGCCGACGTCCCCTCTCCGGCGGATGAAGGAGGAGCCAACATCCCACTCCCTCCGCGCGCAACCGTAATGGCCTCCAGATCGGATGCCGCGTCAAGGAGGAGCCGCCGTCAACGCCACGCAACTGCGATGTCCAGATCAAGTGTCGCGTGAAGGAGGAGCCGGCGTCGCAGCATCCACAACCGCCACAAACGTGGCGTCCAGATCGGACGCCGCGTCAAGGACGAGCTGCTGCCGGCGATCACTAAGATGTGAGGCCGCATCTTCCACTACCTCGGAATTGGTAGTGGCGGCGGTCCCTCGGGCTCAAGGACCGTCGTGTCCGAGAAGGAGCGGGCGGCTCGCCAGCAGCCGCGCTACAAGCGGCGAAACGCCGCTCGCTGTTCCGTGTTCGCCAAGTTGGACGCGGCGTCGGAATGGGTCCGCAATGACCCATACCTCGCTGCCGCTTGGGCCCTCAATCACTCCATCACCACTGCAGAGACGACGGCGAAGCGCCGTTGCCGCCTTGACGGCGAGCTCCCCAAGATCGGTGAGGAGTGGTCGCTTAGCAACTCTTCCGCCAACGCCGGCAGGGGCAAGGCCGCCGCCAGCGCTCTGCGGGCGTCGTCGGCATTGGCCGCGACAGCA
Organism: Triticum aestivum; assembly: GCF_018294505.1. Lineage (NCBI taxonomy): Eukaryota > Viridiplantae > Streptophyta > Magnoliopsida > Poales > Poaceae > Triticum > Triticum aestivum. The sequence continues at coordinate 297,503,428 of NC_057805.1, read as the reverse complement.
CTCTGCACCGAGTAGGAGGAAGCGAAGCGGCTTCTACGCGAGTGGCAGACAGCGGCCGTACAAGGCTGGCGCGGTGGACCGGTGCCCTACCGGTGCTGGAGGAACGACGATGATGACAATGCCATGGACGGTGACAGTGGTGGGCTAAGCAAGGCGATAACGTGTACGAGGTGATCGTGCGGTACGAGTTGTAGACTTACTTTAGTTTTCAGTAAATCGGTCAAAATATCGGTCATTTATGTAAATTATGACTGAACTGGAATGAATTATGTCGTGTTTGATTAAATTCCGTTTGATTATTTCAAATAGTATTAAAAAGTATGCGACTAGTTTTGATTGGCCGGCTCTTGCATCATTGTCCATGAAATGGCCATCCCAGTCTATGAACGGATGCGATGTCTGAATTGCGGATATACCATAGCTGCCAGCTACCAGGGGAGTGAGAGTGGAAAATAGTACTGTATTACGTTCGTTGCGTGGAAGTGTCGGACACACACACTCGAACCTCCCAGCGCGAGAATTTTGGCCGACCCAATATACCACTGCGAGGCAGCCGGTCTTGCATACCTTCTGAAGGTTTCATGAACCGATTTTGTTTGTTTCTTTTAACGGGTTTCCGACTTCGTTTGGGTTTTATTCGTTTTCTCTATTACCTTTTTTTTTTCGTTTTTTTTTACCTTTTTCTGTTTTTTTTCTTGTTCCGTTTTTCGTTTCTTATTTTCTTTTTCAAAAATAATTCATGTTTCCAAAACTGTTTTCAATCTTAAAAAAATCTTCGAATATTGTTCATGAACCAAAATTTTGATTTTGCAAAAAATGCTCATGCTTTAAAAAAATTGTTCAAGTTTCTGGATAATGTTCCTGCTTTTCATATTTTGTTAAACTTAAAAGAAAACTGTCTTTTCAAATTTTGTTCATATATTCAACAAAAATTGCGCTTTCAAAAATTGTTCAGAATTTAAAATTTCCTGTTTTTTATTTCGGGTCATAAACTAAAAACAATTTTGGATTTCAAAAATTGTTCACAGATCCAAAAATGTTCGATTTCTTCAAATTCTTGTTCGGAGTTTTAAAAAATGTTCCCATTTTTTCAAAACCTTCTTAGTTTTCTAAAAACTGTTCGTGTTTTCAGAAAAGAAATTGTGTTTAGAAAAATGTTTGGACTGTTCAAATTTTGTTCGTGATTTCAAAAATTGTTCACATTTGTCAAAAGATGTTTGGAATTCCAAAAGTTGTTCACGTGTTTCCAAAAATGTTTTGAAATTTTAAAAATTGTGAAACATTTAAGAAGATGTTAATTTCAGTTTTGTAAATTATTTGCATTAATTTTTTTTTTGCATTTCAAGAAATGTTTTTGATTTTTTTTTTCCAAAAATGATTTCATGTATGAACGCTGTTGTCTATTCTTATATACTTCGTGCTAACTATCATCACTAGCAGCTGGCTGGCCGAGTGGCTAGCTTTGCACATCTTCAGTGAGAGCATCTACAACCGACACCCTCATATCCGCTCCAAATGCCCGAGTGGCCTGTGCTGACACAAAACTGCCACCTAAACGGACCTGGCAAACCCGGCTCAACCACTCGGGCTGACCGACACCCCTATACTCAGCCCATATCTCTTGGGATATGGGGACCCCTCACGCTTCCGCCATGTCGGCTCCGACAAGCTAGACTCATCTGAAATCCTCTCAAAATTGACTACTCCACCACTTTGACCGTGCTCCTCTCGCGTCTGTCCTCTATTTCCCGCCTTTGTGCAGTTGTCCACCTCCTTGTTCACCATCTGCGACGCCGTCCTCCTCCGTCGCCGCTCGTTTACAGAAGACAAGTGTCTTCGCGTGATGGGTCGACCCCGATGGTCGGCCCAGTTATGTGCGGAGCATGTGCGAAGTCGGCCCAGTTATGTGAGAAGCTTGTGCGTCACCGACCCAGTTATGTGCGTCAAATGTGCCAGGTTCTAGTGAGAGCATCTACAATGGAGCTCTCATATCCGCCCCAAATGCCTAGGCGAACTGGTCACTACCTGGACAGAAAACCGTCACCCAATCAAACCTGGCAAACCCGACCCAAACGCCCGGGCGGCCTGCTAGTCACTGTCTGGACAGAAAACTGCCACCCAATCGAACCTGGCAAACCCGACCCAAACGCTTGGTCTGACTGGCACCCTTATACCCGGCCCATATCCGTGGAGGATATGGGCCCCCCCAAAGCTTCCGCCACATTGGTTCCGACAAGCCGAACCCATCTGAAATCCTCTCAAAATTGACTAGTCCACCACTTTAGCCGCCGTCCTCCGTCGTCCATTTTCCACCTCCGCGCAAACCGCCCACCTCCTCCCTCTCTCACCATCCGTGTCGCTGATATCGTCGCCGGGTACCCTGTCCGCCACCATCGGCATGGATGATTGATGGCCCACAAGTACAGGGGATCGCAACAGTCTTCGAGGTAGTATTTCATCCAAATTTATTGATTCAACACAAGAGGAGCCAAAGAATATTTATAAGCCTTAGCAGCTGAGGTGTCAATTCAATCACACCTAAGAAGTTATTTCTCCGCGGAAAAATATTAGTAGCACAGTAATATGGCAATTTTGATAGTAGCGGTAACAATAACAACAGTAATAGAAACGGTAATAGTAGCAGTTTTGTAGCAGTTGGAACAACAATAGCAATGGTAGAAACTTAGCAAAGACAATATGATCAAAGCATAGAGGAGTAGCAATGGATATTTGGATGACATTCATCATGTGACAGTCACAACCTAGAGCGATACACAATAGCTCCAATTCATCAATCATATGTAGGCACATATTTCGTATATAGTCATACATGCTTATAATAAGAACTTGAATAATATCTATTGTCCTACCCTCTCGTGGCATCTGGGTCCTAATGGAAACTAAGGATAATTAAGGTACTCCTTTTAACAGAGAACGAAACAAAGTGTTAACACATACTGATACATGAACTCCTCAAATTACAGTCATCTCTGGAGAGTAGCCCAACTATTATCACCTTGGGGTCTACGGTTCAGAACAATAACATGTGCATGTAACTTGCAGATAGGATCAAGAACTCAAATATATTCATGAAAACATAATAGGTTCTGATCCGAAATCATGGCACCCGGGCCCTAGTGACAAGCATTAAGCATAACCAAGTCATAGCAATATCAATCTCAAAACATAGTGGATGCTAGAGATCAAGCCTTAACAAATTGACTCGATTACATGAAAAATCTCATCCATCTCGATCTACCTCCAGTACACCTACAATGAAATTACTCACTCCAGGTGGTGAGCATCATGTTGTTGCTTATGAAGAATGGTTGTTGGTGATGGCAGTGACGAGTTGCCCTCTCCGGAGCCCTGAACGGACTCAAGATCAGGGCTCTCAGTGAAGAACAAGAGGTAGCGGCAGCTCCATATCATAAAACACGATGAAACTCTCTCTGATTTCTTTTCCCAGGAAGACGGTACTTATGGACCTAGAGGTAGGGCAAATAGAGCGTCGGAGGGCCCACAAGCTCAGGTGGCGCGCCCCCTGAGCTTGTGGATCTGTGGTGGCCCCTCTCTGGTCACTCTTTGCGCCAGTATTTTTTATATATTTCAAAATAATTATCCGTAAAATTTCATCCAATTTCGAGGACATTTTATTTCTGCACAAGAAAAACACCAAGGTAGTTCTACAGAAAATAACGTCAGTCCGGGTTACTTTCATTCATATTATGCAAATTAGAGTCCAAAACAAGAGCAATAGTGTTAGGAAAAGTCGATACGTAGGGGACGCACCAATGACGCCTCGAAGGAATCAGTGGGGATCCCGACCATGGCGCTCATTTGGAAGGCGGCAAACATTGCCCGGAGGGAATGCTGTAGTTGCGGAGAAGGTCGGTACGAAGATTGCCGGTGATGACGACATGGACTATGGAGCGGGCGGTCTGGCGACACTGACACAATGCCGTCGGAAAAACAAGGCGTCGGCTTAGCCTGACTCTGTTCCGGCCTCCCAGTGGTCGAGCATCGTGCCAGCTCCGAGCATGCCCACATGTTGTTCGACGGAATGCCCCAGTTAGACCCGGTACAATCTTTGCCCTATGTCATTTGCATTAATTGATTCATTTGTTCCACATAACAATCGATCAAACTTGTAGGAGGAATAGTTTAATTGTGATGCATATTGTAGGGCTAAATAATGCCAAACATGATAAATTATGGCCAACAGCCTTTGCAATTTGACACGGGGAATACCAATTTGCCTACATTTGAAGTCGGGTAAACATCAAACACTAAAATGAAGAAGGTAGTGAAGCTAAGAGGTTCAACATTCACACAGTTTGAAGATGTTTTCCTTGTTGAAATTTGGTCTCATGTGTAGAACCGAGGAAAAAGGCGTCAAATATTGGAAAATTTTGATAAGCATTATCATGAGAAAAACACTATGTGACCCCACACCCAATCAATAGAGATTGTGAGGCGTGCTCTCCCCAACATAGATGGTCCACCATCCAAGAGAATGTGAGCTTTGTTGGTTTTCTCAAAGAAGTCGTTAGTTGGAACCAAAGCGGCCTCGGAGTCCAAGCCAATGCAACTTTGGTAGCAACTTTGTACCATCAAGTCAAGAAGAAGCCATCCAATTTATCCCATTGTTGGATGAAATTAATGGGAAATCAAAGTGGAAAAACGTCCTCGGGGATATGGAAAGCGACATGAAAAAGATGAAGCCAAATGATAGGTCTAGCTCCAATCAATCAATTGGATTGGATGACAAAGAAGAAGAAAACTGTGATGCCCCCGCCTCGATCGTGCACTAATCATACACGCAAACATGCACGATGAAGAGCAGAGACTCACGAGAAGATATCATAACACAACGCTAGACACAAATTCAAATAAAAAGCTTTATATTACAAGCCAGGGCCACGAGGTCCCGAATACATAAGTCATCGAAAGTAACAATATCTGACTACAGACATAATTAGACAAGTTGCGATAAGAAGGCTAGCAAAACAACGACAACTAGATTGAAAAGGCGTAGGCCTCCTGCCTGGGGCCTCCTATCTACTTCTGGTCGTCGGTCTCCACGTAGTAGTAGGCTCCATCAGGATAGTAGTAGTCATCGGCGGGATCAGCTGGGTCCTGGGCTCCGTCATCTGATCGCAGCAACCGGGTAGAGGGGAAAAAGGTAGCAAAGCAACCGTGAGTACTCATATAAAGTACCCGCAAGACTTACATCAGATCTATGCTAGTATGCATCAGTATCAAGGGAAGGGTTTGTCTGAGGACTATACTGCAAAAATGCCAGAATAGAAGGGAAGACCTAGCCTAACGAAGACTAGCCTCTTGTAGTGTCTTGCAGCAACAGAAGAGAGTAGACTAACATATCATATAGTAACAAGTACATAATAGCAACGCCTAGAGATCCTTCCTTGTCTACCCCGTGAGGAAGCGATACTGGAGCCATCATATCAGTTTAGGGTAACAAGTATCCAGTTCTAGCTGTAGTACGGGATATGAATCTGAGCGCCTGCTACTGTGGACACAACTATTTGAATAGATTACTTCTTTGCAGGGGTGCACCAATTTAACCAACACGCTCGATTAACTCCACTCGGACACACTTTTCCTGGTCATGCCCAGCCTCGGTTGATCGACACGACGTAGTCCTACCTAGGATCAACAGAGAGGTCAGCACGCCGGTCTACATCCTAAGTGCGAAGGGGTCATGGTCCAATCGTCCTAAGCACTCCTGAGCATTGCACGACTGGCCGGGTACCAGACCAACCTCCTTATACAAGCACAGTCGGTTACCGTCCACCCCAACAATCAGCCCACATCTCTGAACTATGACATCTGAAGAGATTTCGGGAGAATCGTATGACACCGAGTGCCCATACTTATCCCGTGTGGTGGTTAGTGTGAAAAGGCCAGAGGCCTACTCAAATCACATACCCAAACCCGTTAGTGTGTTGGGAGCTCGCGGTGACGACCAGTGCTCCTATCCCCCCGTCTCGCGGTCTTACGACAAGGGCCAGGCCCATCCCTCTCCTGGGGCGGTCTCTGCCTGCCCGGTCGTGCCGTGTCAATAACTCTTGCGGGTACCCTTGGGGCCGACCCGAATTATCAAGAGACTGTTGGGAACTCAGGTCCACCTCTACCGGGGCGGTACCACCTGTCCCTTCAGTCCCGCAGTAACAATTAACGGGGAACAGCTAAAGTAGTTCTGGGTCCATACCATCAAGGTGAACTCAGAGGAATCACCCTCGGTAGGTTCACACCTGGGGTAAAATGTCAAGGTGAAATTGGAGGAATCACCCTCGATGGGTTCACGCTTGAGGTGCTGCACGACAGAGTCATCATCGGGAGTGGTGAGTGAGGAATCACCCCCAGTTAACCACACTCAATGTGCTACACAACAGAGATATCATCGGAAATGGGATACAAGGCATCACCCTCGGCACTCGATATTAGCTCTGCAGGGTCATACAACTAAGGGCGTACTGGTGGTGTATTCGGTCTCAGTACATTGATCACACTGATCGAGTCACCGGTAGTAAAGCATGGCAACAAGGACAAGGGTGCAGGGCCATTGATGGATCACTAACTAGCCTATACTAAGCATATAGGACAACATGTAAAGTATCAACAACAAGATACAAAATCAGGCCATGCATCAGAATAGGAGCTATCGAATACAGTAGCAAATTCTAATGCAAGCACCAGAGAGAAAGAATGGGCGATATAGGAATGGTCAAGGGGGTTTTGCTTGCCTGTTTACTCTTTAGACGACAATGGATCTTCAGAAGTAGACGTAGTCGATCACCGAATCAACGTTGGTCTCGAGGTCTACCGAAAAGAAGTAAACATGGGGGAAACAACAAATAACATAGCAAACAAATGCATGACACAATGTATGTCATGGCGATATGTGTGGGTGACATGCTCTAATGCATCCTTAAGCATTTTAAAAGAAGAGGGAAAATATTCGCGAATATTTTCTCGGCTCCAGGCATTATTGTCTATATTGATCCAGGTGCAATTTTTCAAGGTTTGTTATGCTAGAGGGGTTTTACATGGGTGTGGTAGCATGTTCGAATTCGTCACATTGTTCTGATTGTTTTTCATATATATATATATATATATATATATATATATATATATATATATATATATATTATTTCCATCCGTGTTATGGATTATTTTATATGAATTTCCAAAGCTTTAATAATACTCTATAATTTCTGGAATATATAGATTCGAATATTAACAGTCACTTACTAAGTGCACCCAGCTGTGGGCTAGCCACAGTGGATGAAAAATGGGGCCAGGGGTTGGGTTGACCAAGTCAACATTTGACTAGTCAACAGTGGGTATTGTTTAGCAGGGTCGAGAGGTCATTGAGAGTAGCTGAATTGATTTTTATTATTTAGTTTAATCACCAGGGGACCAACCATGTCATACGGTAGCAACTAGTTAACCTAGCTGCTAATTAGCTCCTAAGCTAATTGGCACAGGGCCGGTGCTACTTCTTGAGTTTGCGTTGATTTTTCCCTTGAAGAGAAAAGGGTGATGCAGCAAAGTAGAGATAAGTATTTCCCTCAGTTAAGAACCAAGGTATCAATCCAGTAGGAGGAACACACAAGTCCCCAATAGATGCACCTGCACAAAGTAACAAACACTTTCACACAATGCGAAAAAGGGGTTGTCAATCCCTCCACGGTCACTAGCAAGGGTGAGATCTGATAGAGATTGGTATAAAAGATAAGTAAAAGTGTAAAATAAAGTAAAGATAAATAAATTGCAGCAAGGTATTTTTGGATTTTTGGTTTTATAGATTTGAAAATAATATGATAAAAATAGACCCCGGGGCCATAGGTTTCACTAGAGGCCTCTCTCTTGAAGAAAGCATACGGTGGGTAAACAAATTGCTGTTGAGCAATTGATAGAAAATCACATAGTTATGAAGATATCCTAGGCAATGAGCATGAATATAGGCATCGCGCCAGTGACAAGTAGACCGAAACAATTCTACATCTACTACTATTAATCCACACATCGACCGCTATCCAACATGCATCTAGTGTATTAAGTTAACAAGAACAGATTAACACTTTAAGCAAGATGACATGATGTCGAGGATAGATCCAAACAATATGGTAAAAACCCCATATTTTTATCCTTAATGGCAACAATACAAATACGTGCCTCGCTACCCCTTCTGTCACTGGGTGAGGACACCACAATATTGAACCCATCACAAAGCACCTCTCTCATTGCAAGACGGATCAATCTAGTTGGCCAAACCAAATCAATAGATCGGAGAGAAATACAAAGCTATCTTAATAATGCATAAAAGAGTTCAGAGAAGACTCAAATAATATTCATAGATAATCTAATCATAAACCAAAAATTCATCGGATCTCAACAAACACACCGCAAAATAAGATTACATCGAATAAAACAACAAGAACATCGAGGAGAACATTGTGTTGAAGATCAAAGAGAGATAAGAAGCCATCTAGCTACTACCTATGGACCCATAGGTCTGTGGTAAACTACTCACACATCATCGGAAGGGCAACAAGGTTGGTGTAGAGGCCCTCTGTGATCGAATCCCCCTCCGGCAAAGTGCCAGAAAAGGCCCCAAGATGGGATCTCACGAGAACAGAAGCTTGTGGCGCCGGAAAAGATTTTGGGTGTGCCCTCTGGTATACGGGGAATATTTGGGTATTTATAGAGCTGGAATTAGGGTTAGGGGAGTCCCGAGGGGCCCACAAGCCTGGGGGGCGCACCCCTCCCTCCCTAGGGCGCGCCTCCAGGGCTTGTGGCCCTCTCGTGGCTCCTCTGGCCTCGTCCCATAGCTTCATGGTTGTCTTCTGGTGCAAGAAAAATCCTCAAAATGTTTATTTTCGTTTGGACTCCGTTTGGTATGGATTTTCTGTAAAGGACAAAAACAACGAAAAAACAGCAACTAGCACTGGGCACTAGGTTAATAGGTTAGTCCCAAAAATGATATAAAATAACATATTAATGCATATAAAACATCCAAGATGGATAATATAATAGCTATTGGAACAATAAAAATTATAGATACGTTGGAGACGTATCAGCCAGCCACACACAAAACACATACGCACACACAGCACACGGCGCCGTTGGCCATGGCCATGGCCACGGCCGCGAGCGGCGGCGGCCAGCGGCAGCCGAAGGCGGGCTTGGCCGCGAGCGGCAGGGTGAGCAGCGCTAGTCAGCGCGCGATGCGGGGCTAGGAGAGCGGGCGAGGCAGGCAGAGCAAGCAGCAGTAGCAGGCACGATTGGGCGCGCGG
>NC_057805.1:297483949-297493793 GCF_018294505.1 Triticum aestivum | reverse complement strand
TGAATAGGCGATTTTTATGAAAGTCTTCAAAACATGGAAGTTTGAAGACAAACAATAGAAATGAACCTATGGACATGCAGCGGAAGGTAAACTACACTAGGCAGGCCATAGTCAAGTATTCAATGAAGTGAAAGCACTAAGACTAATAGCAGCAAGGTAGTAATGACCAGGATGGAAGATAGTATGAAGCAAAACAACAATAGTAGTCACATAGTGAAGTCAAACAGGTAACGCAAGTAGGCAATGACTCCACGAAGACAAACTGTAAGTATAGAGAGGGAGAAGATAGAAACAGTCACTTGGTGAGGACAAGGATTTGTTGGACCAGTTCCAGTTGCTGTGACAACTGTACGTCTGGTTAGGGAGGCTGAGATTTAACTCAGAAGACCGCGTCTTCACCTTATTCCCCTTGAGCTAAGGACACCCAGTCCTCGCCCAATCACTCTGGTAAGTCTTCAAGGTAGACTTCCAAACCTTCACAGACTTCGTTCACCGGCGATCCACAATGACTCTTGGATGCTCAGAACGCGACGCCTAACCGGCTGGAGGATTCACAGTCCTCAAGTGTAACAAGTCTTCAGGTCACGCGGACAGAAAGACTTCAGTGATGCCTAACACTCTTTGGCTCTGGGTGTTTTGGCTTTGTCCTCGCAAGATTTCTCTCTCTCAAAAGCTTCAGAGGTGGGTTGCTCTCAAACGACAAAAGCCGTGCACTAACTCTGAGCAGCCACCAATTTATGGTGTAGGGGGTGGGCTATTTATAGCCACTAGGCAACCCGACCTGATTTGTCCGAAATGACCCTGGGTCACTAAGGAACTGACACGTGTTCCAACGGTCAGATTTCAAACACACGCGGCAGCTTTGTTTGGGCTACAAGTAAAGCTGACTCATCCAGCTCTGGATAAGATTTGCTCTCATTGTCTTCGCTCGAAGACATAGGACTTGGTTGAGTATCACTTCAGTCACTCTAACTTTTTTCACTGGGACCCCACTTAACAGTACGGTGGTTCCTATGACTCAACAAAGAAGAAAAGGAAACTACGAAACAACTATGTCTTCACACTCCATAGTCTTCACGTGAATGTCGTCTTGAGTCATAAGCTTCGATGTGATTGCCTTCACATACCACCATTGTCTTCAATGTCTTCATACATTTTTAGGGGTCATCTCCGGTAGGTAAACGAAATCAATGAGGGACTACTACCTGTGTTATCCTCCAATTCTCACAAACACATTAGTCCCTCAACCAGGTTTGTTGTCAATACTCCAAAACCAACTAGCGGTGGCACTAGATGCACTTACAATCTCCCCCTTTTTGCTGATTGATGACAAATTGGTTGAAGTTTTCAACGGGGATAAAAGTATGTGAAATTGTAAAGGATTAAGATATTGTCTTCATAAGTAGCAAAAGGCTCCCCATGAAGATGTGCATATAAGTATTTTGCTTTTTGAATGCAAATGCACATGGCAGGTTGTACTTGTGGAGATCCTCTTCAACTTATGAAGGAAATTCATCATGCATGATTAGATATAGCGAAGATAATGACATGCATAATGAAAAATGGACGTCTGCAATATGACTTCGTGCGGGATTTATCATTGCATATGCGGAATTTATCATCGCATCACAGAATAGCAGAAAAAGTAGCAGACGACCATCAAGTTTAAGTGTTACAACTCAAAGAACCAAAAGTATCAAAAGCAAGAGTTGTAAACACTTGGCAAAATATAAAGCAACCACCCATATGGACCCACTTGAAGACTATCAACTCATATGCTTCTCCCCCTTTTGTAAGTAAGGACCAAAAAGGTTTGAAGACATAGAGCCTCTACTCGTTCCCATGAGGAGTAGGTGGTGAAGCAGCAGGATCGTCGTTGCGGTTTGGTGGTGCAGAAGAACTTGGGGCAGTGTCGATACGCGCCGAAGTTGGAGGTGGTGAAGTAGCATCATCTTCGTCATCAATGACTCTGGCATTAACAGTTGCAGCTGAGGAGGAATAGTCAGAGTCTTCAAGTGAGGGAGTCCGACGCAAGACATCATTCCTGGGAGGAGTGGAGTCAAATTTGAATCTCTCTGTGAAGCCATCGTCTTGAAGATCAACTTCAGCACTGAGCAATGTCAGACTCTTCCATGACCTCCGACAGGTTTCATGAGTGACAAATGCATTCTTGGTGGCAAGGTTGCGAATGCGGTTGACGTCCACCAAGAGGCTTTGCATCTGACGCTTCAGCCAGTAGTGATGCTTATCTTGCTTTTGATGCAAGGCAACGAGAAGCTCTCGGTCATTGAGAACACGAGAACACTTTCGAGGCCTTTGAGCTATTGTGCTTTCAGTGGCTTCAGTATGGGCATGATGAGGTGCACGAGTATTGCGAGCCAAAGGGTAAACATGAGTGGCAGCCAGAACTCCTTCAATGGGCTGGGTGAAGCTTTGATGATCAGCATTATGAAGATAAATGGGCTCCTTGGCAGGCTCTGGGTAGATGGCTTCGACAGACATATCAACCTCTGGCAAGAATATCAGATGGTTGCGCGCAGACGGCTGATAGTTGACCGCAGAGTGAAGCTTGATAAGGCGCATAACCCATGGAGCATAGAATTTCAATCCAAAAAGATCAGAGCTAGATGCAGCCAATTGCCTGATGAAGAAGTCTTGAGCATTGAAACTGATGCCATTGAAGATATAGAAGACCAATGTCTTCATGGATCCTTCAAGCTTCGCTGCAGAGGAATGTCCCTTGACAGGCCATAGAGTTTGCCTTATGATATGATAGATCATGCGGGGCAGATACTCTAGGTCTTCAACAAAGAATTCCCGTGGATATTCAGCGTCGCGTGGCAGTGGCTTCATCATGCTCAGCATTTGTCTCATGTTGGGCTCAGGCTTCTGAAAAATGCTCTCCAAAGCATTGCGGTGAAGCTGACAACCAGGCTCGATGAGTTCACCTAGAGTGGGCAGGCCTGTGAGCTCAATAACATCCAGATCTTTGGCTTCGTGGTGTATATTGCCTATCATCCACTCAAGGATCCATGTCTTCGGATCCCTGTTGTAGCCGCGAATGTGGAGGGTAGCATAGAATTGTAGCAGAAGCTCTTCGTTCCAGTGCTCTTTGTCAGTCACAAATTTTAGCAGACCAGCATCCCAGAAACAGTCAAGGGCTTCTACTAAGTAGGGCAGTCCAGCAATAGCTTCGCAGTCTAGGCGCATATGTGGAAAGATGCGCCCTTGATCATAGAGAACACAGGAATAGTAACTGCTTTGCTGATAGCTCCAGAACCGATCAGACAAAATTCTTGGCTTCGAGTAGGGGTTCTTGACACTATCAAAGAAAGTGTTGTGTGCAATGAAGCCATTTGCATTGAAAGATCCTGGTGAAGTTGCAGTGCCTGGAAACCTTGGCAACCTTGGTTTAGGCTTCTGGACCTGAGGCCTGTGCTGTACATGATAGTAAAATTGTGGACCGGCAGCAGGTGGAGGAACCAGGATGGTCAATCTGACAGTAACCAGCTGACCATGATCAAATGCTTGCTCAAGGGTGTGTGGCCTTGGAGGTGGTACAGGAGCAGTGGCATTGGAATTAACTTTAGGCTGCAGATTTGTATCAAGTGCAGCATTGGCTTCATGTGCATTTACTTCTGGCACCACATTAGCTTCAGGCGCCACATTAGCTTCAGCCATGACAACGTCATTGGCTTCAGTATTGGTGTTGGTGGACGCCTCAATGTTATCAACCTCCACTTGAGTAGCTGGAGGGTCGGACACGTTCTCCTCGAGAACAACTTCTTGGTTGGACGGGGGTGTAGCAACACGTTCTTCTTCTTGACTTGGTTCTTCTTGTTCATCGGCTGATGCAGCCGGAATGTCTTCAGCAGCTTTGGCTTCAGACTCGGAGATGTTCGCAGTTGGAGAGGCTTCAGGAAATACTTGGTGAGATACTGAGTGGTGCTCTTCTCCTTTTGGAACACTCGAAAGAGTGACTTGTGGCCTTGGTCCTTTGCGAAGCCTGCGAAACACTGGCGACGCTTGTGGAGATGGAGTTGCCTGAGCCACAAAGTCTTCATCATCAAGCACCGGAGTGGTGACTTGAGTTGGGGGAGTACCTGGCGATTCTTCTTGACGGGGGGAGTCTTGAGGGTGATCAGCCCATGAATCATCCTGAGCAATTGGCGTCAAAGGACGACCAATGCTGATGAGTTCGCTGTTCATGAGAACAGGCGATGATACCATGTTGTGCTCGATCTGAGGAATGACTTCATCATCTTCTACATTGTCTTGGGGACCAATGTCTTCAGCTGCGGTGTGGTCAACAGCTGGTTCTTCTTGAGCTTCAGGAGCCTCTGTGGTAGCAGGCTCATGAACTATCAACCGACGCTCTTGATGTGTGGACGCAGGACGAGCAACTGAGATTGGCTCGACGACAAGGGGCTCTGTGGGAGCAGCCCGATCTTTCTTCTTGGTTTTTCTCTTCTTGGGTGGTGGAGCTTCATCAGTGGTGTTCTTGGACTTGCGCTTTCTGGCTTCGGCTGTCCTTGTTTTCTTGAGTTCTGAAGCCACTGTGGGAACCTTTGGCTTCACGCCTGTCATACTGGCGGGGAAGACAATGCGAGGTTCTTCCCACCTGGATGCTTCAGCTTGGTCCACAACAGGCTTCTTCTTCTTCTTGGCAGCCATCTTGGGGTCGATGCCGGGACGCCCAAGTGCCTTGCGCTTCTCAGCTTCATTGTAAGCTTGAACACATTTGGCAGCAAGCAGTTTCATGCGCTCGCGTGAACCTTTAGCTTCATCACGTTTCTTGTGAAACGCCTCCTTGAGCTCATGCATCATTTGCTTGAAGTTTTGGACATCAGTCACACTGAGCTTGGCCATATGCTTCTTGAACTGAGCTTTTTCATAGTCAATTTTGTTCTTTAGCTCAACAATCCTCTGAGCTAGAGCCAGCTCAGGAGCAATGGCTCCATGGAATGAGACGCTGAGGCCGATTGGGAGCTGAAGATCATCAAAACTGAGGTTTGGGTTGTCAAACCATTCATCAATGAACTTGTTCAGGATGTCCACATCAAAAAGGGGAAGATCGTTGAAGATTTCTGCCCCTTGCTTGCTCTTTATCAGCAGCTCAAGAGCGTCATCGCCTAGATCGTCATCACTAGACAGATCAATGGCTTCGTTCTCATTCCTCAGAACGACAGCTGGGGTCAGTGCTTGACCAGTAGTCTGCATGGGCTTCTTCTTCTTCTCAGACTTGGAGATGCGAGAGAGATCTTCAGAATGCACACTTGGTGCAGGAGGAGCATTGGCCAGAGGCTTCGCACGCGAAGCTCTTGGTGCAGTGGAGGGCTTTGAAGCCTTGGGTTTCTTCTACTTTTGAGGCTTCGGTGGAGCAGGAGCCTCATCAGAATCAGCTTCATCTCCAGAGTGATCCAGTGTGGCCCTCTGAGCAGTGATGTAGGAGAGGAGACCATCAAAGTTGTTGAAGGGGCCGATGACATTTGGATCGGCATCACGTGTGCCATCAGCCCGCGGAGCAGAAGGACCTGAGTTGAAATTGCATCCAAGACTCTTCTTGTTCTCTTTGGCCGATGCCTTTGTAGTCTGAAAGTTGCGCTTGAAGAGATTATCATCACAACACCATAGCAATGAGGATGGGTCGGCATTGGCAGGCTGTGGTCCACGGACCATACAGGGGTAGAAACCCTGAGCAATAGCTTCAGCTCTGTTCTTGGGTTGAAGATTTCGAAAGAGAATATCACCCCAAGGACTCTTGATGGCATTCTTCTAAGCATACTCCTGGGTCACGAATCGGTATTTGAACCATTGCTCGGCCCAATATCTTCGAATCCACTGGATTCGTGTTTTGCGCTGATTGTAATCCTCTTCTAGATCAGTCTTGTACAGCTCATAGAGATCTGTTGGCAAATCCCTTGATGTGCCCCCAAGGTGCTGCCTGCCGCCCTTCCTTGCAGACTTTTCTGTTGCCATGAAGTTCAGACTGAATGGCTTCAAAACTGGCAAAGGCTTCCGTCTGCTAGTCAGACAGGAACTAGCTTCGGGAGAATTGATGTGATGCTGTAAGAATTCTGCAAATGAATGCAGACTATGAGAACCAAGGGTTCTCCCATGGACATGTACCTGTGATAGCATTAGAGATGCGAGGGAAGGGGAAGAGGTCATATGCATTCTCAGAAGATTTTGAAGATAAATCAGTTTAGAAGACATTGACCTCATAGTGCGAAGACATTCACTTTATGTTGGGAGTTGGTTCCAGATTTGTACGAATCCAAGAATAGGTACAAGTGAGGAATCTAACTATATGTGTAGCATAAGTGAATATACTTGGCATATTATGAGATGCAGAACAGGATAGATCTAACGATGTAGCCAGAGAAACCACTTTTGGTGAAAAAGGATGAATCAATCGGATCAAAAAGGCAGTAAAAGTGAGTTTTAATTACCACATGAAGAACTGCTAGACGAGGTAGAGAGGAGGCCGAGCAGTTCGATCTTCCGTGCCCTAACTTGGCGACGAAGGACACCTACAGCGGCGACGAAGAAGACGAGGTCCGCGGCCGGCGTGAGGACGGCGTCGGTGAGGTCGCGGCAGCTAAGCGCTTCATCGCCGGCGTCGTCGAGAGCTAGCGGTGGAGCTAGGGTTTGTTGAGGTGGAGAGGTGGAAGAAAGATTTTGACCGCGATGTGATGTGCATCTATAGGGAGAGGGACAACACAGTGCAATTACGTAGGTGCCCCTGGCGGTTCACATCTGAGGGACACGTGGCGAACATGCAACACATTGGAAGTTGTTCCATGTTCCCACGCACGCGTGGACTGTTGGGTGGTCATTCCGGCTTCTCCGGGTTTCAGGCAATAAGGACTGAGCATTTAAAAAAGACTTAATGTTTGTCTCTGTATCTTCTGCTGACAAGGACACAGAGAAGACATTCGACAGTTTCAACAGAATGCATATGATTTGGATAGATAGAGTTTGAGCTAGAAGCATAGAGAGGTTAGGGTCCGATCACATTCACTTAGTCCAAAAGATTCAAACGAGAAGACATAGCTATAAGTGAGTGCTGTAGAGGACAGAACACAAGTATATGTATATATCTGAGTAAAACTAAATCAACAAGGTGAAAATCATCAGGAAGAGAAATCACTGTTGAAGATAAATCAAATGCGAAGACTTAGCAAATGTAACGCCAGGAGAAAAACACTTCAAACAAGAATTTGGTGGTGGCGTTACCCACCGTATAGGAAGTATTAGACCCAGACACGACGCACAATTATCGTGGCGCTCCGAAGTCAAATTCCGCATTAAGTATTCACACTCAGAGTGTAAGTCTTCATTGATTGAAGACATACATTACATCGTGTGTTGCACATCTATGTCATCAACATGCATAAGTGTTAGGATGTGTGCCTAATCACAGGACATTCGAGGATTCCAAGATATTTAGTTCACACCGCAACTTGTAAAACCTTTTCTCATCCAAGGGCTTTGTGAAGATATCCGCCAATTGCTCTTCAGTGTTGACGTGTATGATATCAATATCTTCCTTCATGCATGATCTCTGAGAAAGTGATGACGAATTTCAATGTGCTTTGTCTTCGAGTGCCGAACTGGGTTGTTGGCAATCTTGATGGCGCTTTCATTGTCGCAGTAGAGTGGTACTTGTTTCAGATGGATGCCATAGTCCTTGAGTGTTTGCTTCATCCATAGAAGCTGAGCGCAGCAAGATCCAGCAGCAATGTATTCAGATTCAGCAGTGGAGAGAGATACACAGTTCTGCTTCTTTGAAGACCAACAGACAAGTGATCGTCCCAAAAAGTGACATGTGCCTGATGTAGACTTGCGATCCACCTTGTCACCAGCATAATCAGCATCCGAGAATCCAACTAGATCAAACTCTGAGCCCTTGGGATACCATAATCCTAGTGTTGGGGTGTAAGCCAAATATCGAAGAATTCGCTTCACAGCTAAGTGATGCGATTCCTTTGGTGCCGCTTGGAATCGGGCACACATGCAAACACTAAGCATTATATCTGGCCTAGATGCACATAAATAAAGTAAAGAACCAATCATAGAGCGGTATACCTTTTGATCGAACTCTTTACCATTGGCGTCAGGACCCAGATGACCTTTGATTGGCATTGGCGTCGTGTAACCTTTGCAGTCTTGCACTCCAAACTTCTTCAAGCAGTCTTTGAGGTACTTCTCTTGAGATATGAAGATGTCGTTGCTCTGCTGACGAATTTGAAGACCAAGGAAGAATTTCAGCTCACCCATCATGGACATTTGATATTGCTCTTGCATCATGTGTCCAAACTCATCACTGTATTTCTGGTTAGTGCAGCCGAAGATAATGTCATCCACATATATCACAAACAGTTCACCATCATATGTCTTCGTGAAGAGTGTGGGATCCAGGGAATCAGGTTTGAAGCCTTTGCTCTTCAGGAAGTCTTTGAGTGTGTCATACCAAGCGCGAGGGGCTTGTTTGAGGCCATACAATGCCTTGTTGAGCTTGTATACCATATCAGGATGTTTTGGATCTTCAAAGCCAGGTGGTTGTGCAACACACACTTCTTCTTCAATCTTTGCTACCTCTTGAGCACTGAGTTGGTTTTCCATTGAAGAGGAAAGGGTGATGCAGTAAAGTAGCGTAAGTATTTCCCTCAGTTTTTGAGAACCAAGTTATCAATCCAGTAGGAGGCCACGCCCAAGTCCCTCACACCTACAAAAACAAATATAAACCTCGCAACCAACGCAATAAAGGGGTTGTCAATCCCTTCACGGTCACTTACAAAAGTGAGATCTGATAGATGATAAGATAATATTTTTGGTATTTTTATAATAGAGGTGCAAAGTAAAATAAAAGGCAATAAAAATAGCTAAGTGTTGGAAGATTAATATGATGGAAAATAGACCCGGGGGCCATAGGTTTCACTAGTGGCTTCTCTCAAGAGCATAAACATTACGGTGGGTGAACAAATTACTGTTGAGCAATTGATATAATTGAGCATAGTTATGAGAATATCCAGGTATGATCATGTATATAGGCATCACGTCCGCGACAAGTAGACGGACTCCTGCCTGCATCTACTACTATTACTCCACACATTGACCGCTATCCAACATGCATCTAGAGTATTAAGTTCAAAAGAACAGAGTAACGCTTTAAGTAAGATGACATGATGTAGAGGGATAAACTCATGCAATATGATATAAACCCCATCTTGTTATCCTCGATGGCAACAATACAATACGTGCCTTGCTGCCCCTACTGTCACTGGGGAAGGACACCGCAAGATTGAACCCAAAGCTAAGCACTTCTCCCATTGCAAGAAAGATCAATCTAGTAGGCCAAACCAAACTGATAATTCGAAGAGACTTGCAAAGATAACCAATCATACATAAAAGAATTCAGAGAAGATTCAAATATTGTTCATAGATAAACTTGATCATAAACCCACAATTCATCGGTCTCAACAAACACGCCGCAAAAGAAGATTACATCAAATAGATCTCCACGAGAATCGTGGAGAAGTTTGTATTGAGATCCAAAGAGAGAGAAGAAGCCATCTAGCTAATAACTATGGACCCGAAGGTCTGAGGTAAACTACTCACACATCATCGGAGAGGCTATGGTGTTGATGTAGAAGCCCTCCGTGATCAATGCCCCCTCCGGCAGGATGCCGGAAAAGGCCCCAAGAGGGGATCTCACGGGTACAGAAGGTTGCGGCGGTGGAATTAGGTTTTCGTGGATGCTTCTGTTGGGTTGGGGGTACGTAGGTATATATAGGAGGAAGAAGTACGTCGGTGGAGCAACGTGGGCCCCACGAGGGTG
>NC_057805.1:297475962-297483802 GCF_018294505.1 Triticum aestivum | reverse complement strand
GTAGGGTCCAAGTCCTCTGGATCACGTTTGTTCCGAAAATCACGTTCCCGAAGGTTTCATTCCGTTTGGACTCCGTTTGATATTCTTTTTCTGCGAAACTCTGAAATAGGCAAAAAAAAACAGCAATTTGGGCTGGGCCTCCGGTTAATAGGTTAGTCCCAAAAATAATATAAAAATGTATAACAAAGCCCATTAATCATCCAAACAGAATATAATATAGCATGAAGCAATAAAAAATTATAGATACGTTGGAGACGTATCAATCTTGCCATTGAGAAACACACTCTTCACATCCATTTGATACAGAAGGATGTTGTGATGATTTGCGTAGGCTAGCAGTATGCGACTTCAAGCCTAGCCACAGGAGCAAATGTTTCATCGAAGTCAATCCCTTCAACTTGAGTGTATCCTTGGGCAACGAGACGAGCCTTGTTTCTGACTACTTGACCATGCTCATCTTGCTTGTTGCGATATATCCATTTGGTGCTTATTATGTTGTGCTTGCGAGGGTCAGGACGCTTGACTAGTTCCCACACATTGTTCAGCTTGAACTGTTGAAGCTCTTCTTGCATAGCTTGAATCCATTCAGGTTCCATGAAGGCTTCAACTACTTTCTTGGGTTCTGATATTGAGACAAATGCAAAGTGTCCACAGAAATTTGCCAGCTGAGTTGCTCTTGAACGAGTGAGTGGACCAGGTGCATTGATGCTATCAATTATCTTCTCAATCTGTACTTCATTTGCAACACGAGGATGTACTGGACGAAGATTTTGCTCTTGCTGATCATTGTCATCATTAGGAGGATTGTCTTCAGGCTGAGCATTGTCTTCAGGTTGATTAGGTGCAGAAATGATAAGTTCATCTTCAGCCAGAGCTTCAGATGGTATGATTTCTCCAGTTCCAATTAGCTTGATGGATTCACTAGGTGGAACTTCATCTATCACATTTGGCAGGTGCTCTCTTTGCGAGCCGTTAGTTTCATCGAACCGCACATCTACAGTTTCAACCACTTTGTAGTGAAAGAGATTGAAGGCTCTATAGGAGTGCGAATCCTTTCCGTAACCAAGCATAAAACCTTCATGTGCTTTCGGTGCAAATTTTGAAGTGTGATGTGGATCCTTGATCCAGCACCTAGCACCAAATACTCTGAAGTAACTGACATTTGGCTTCTTACCAGTTAGGAGTTCATAGGATGTCTTCTTCAGAAGCTTGTGAAGATAAACAGGGTTGATGACGTGGCATGCAGTATCAATGGCTTCAGGCCAGAACTTTCTTGGAGTCTTGTATTCATCAAGCATCGTCCGAGCCATCTCAATGAGTGTTCTGTTCTTGCGCTCCATGATGCCATTCTGCTGAGGTGTGTATGGAGCGGAGAACTCATGAGTGATGCCTAATGTATCCAGGTAAAGGTTGAGGCCGGTGTTCTTGAACTCAGTGCCGTTGTCACTTCTGATATGCTTGATCTTGATGCCATAGTTATTCATGGCACGGTTGGCGAAGCGTCTGAAGACATCCTGCACTTCAGTCTTGTAGAGAATTATATGCACCCACGTATATCTTGAATAATCATCAACAATGACGAAGCCATAGAGACAAGCAGTAGTAGTGAGAGTAGAGTAGTGAGTAGGGCCAAATAAGTCCATGTGTAGTAGCTCGAAGGGTTGAGATGTCGTCATGATTGTCTTCGAGGGGTGCTTGGTCCTCATCATCTTTCCAGCTTCCCAGGCACCGCACAAGTGATCCTTCTTGAACTTGACTCCCTCGATGCCTATGACGTGTTTCTTCTTCGCGAGAGTGTACAAGTTCCTCATGCCAGCATGCCCTAGCCTCCGATGCCAGAGCCAACACTCTGAAGCTTTTGCTAGAAGACATACGACAAGCTGTGGTCCTGCTGAGAAATCTACCATGTACAAATCATCTTTCCGATACCCTTCAAAGACTAGAGACTTGTCAGATTCCATTAGTACAAGGCAATGATATTTTCCAAATATCACAATCATGTTCAAGTCACAAAGCATTGAGACAGACATTAAGTTGAAACCAAGGGATTCAACAAGCATCACTTTATCCATGTGCTGATCCTTTGAGATCGCAACTCTACCTAGACCCAATACCTTGCTTTTACCAGTGTCAGCAAATGTGATGTGACTCTTGTCAGATGGACGTAAGGTTGAGTCCATGAGAAGACTTCGATCACCAGTCATATGATTAGTGCATCCGCTGTCCATAATCCATTCTGAAGACTTTGGTGTTATTCCCTACAGTACAGTTAGGGGGATAGGCTTCACCAAGAGTATTGTGAAGCATAAACATTTGACGGACAAGAGGATTATCAAAGCTCAGATCAAGGTTAGGACTGATAGGATGTTTGGCAAGTGATTCAGGAACAAAATACATAGTGAGACCATTTGGGCATTTTATCTTGCGCCCTACAAGATGTTTTAGGTCCCCAGCAATAGCATCAGACGCCTTTGATCTCCGGCTGGAGACCTTTCCCTGCAAAAGAAAGTTAATTCTTCTTAACCACCCACATCTTCAGGGGTGGCTTAGAAGCAATGAGTCTAAGTGCAACATCTGAGAACTTCGGCTTTGGAGCCCTAGCAAATAGCCTAGCAGGAGATGAATGATACTCATATGAATAAGCAGAAAAGTTCTTAGTTTTATGAACATAGCGGTTTGAAGAAACACGCTCATATTCATAAGTTTGAGTATGATTTCCCTGCAAAACATTGGCGTTAGGGTGACTCAGGTGAGTCCTGTGTCTGTATGAAGCCTTTGGGCCATATGAAGCCTTTGCTCTGGGGTTTGTCTTCTTCCCTTGTGGTGTCATGATGACATTCACATGAAGATTCTCAAGACAACTTTTGGGTACCCATATCTTCTTCATAGGTGGCCCATTCCTGCAGTTAGTACCAATATACCTGGCAAACACTTCACCATTCTGATTCTTAAACAGTTTATAGTTTGCATCCAAGGAATCATCAATGATAATTGGGTTAGCACAAGTGAAACCAGATAAGGTGGATGGATCCACTAAAGGTCCCTTTGCAGCAACCCATGTGGTTTTGGAGTACTTCTCAGGCCTCCAGTAGGAACCATCAACATTCATTTTCCTCTCGAACCCAACACCCTCTTTCCTAGGGTTTCGGTTCAGAATCTGCTTTTTGAGAACATTGCACAATGTCTGATGCCCTTTGAGACTTTTGTACATCCCTGTTTCAAGCAATGTCTTCAACCTAGCATTTTCATCAGCAATAGTGGTGGTATCCTCAGCAGAGGGGTTAGTTACCACATCAACAGTTGAAGATATTGCAATAGTAGCAGTAGTAGAACATTTAGCAACAGAAGTAGCGTTATCACGCTCAAGGCATTTTAGACATGGTGGTTCAAATCCTTCCTGAGCGAACTGATCTGTTGAGCGCGAAGTGACTCATTCTCTTTTTGAAGATCTTCATGAACCGCTCTCAATTTCTCAAGTTCTTGCTTCCTTTGAAGATAATCGTAGGAAAGCTTTTCATGAGTTGTTGAGAGCGTTTCATGACGACTTTCAAGTTCCTCGTACTTAACATGAAGATTTTTTATGTCTTCAATTAAGGACTGAGATCGTGTCATTTCTGCGTCCAACAGGTCATCGCTGTTGTCTAACAGTTTTTGAATATGTTCCATAGCTTTCTGTTGTTTAGTTGCAATTTTAGCAAGTGTTTTGTAGCTGGATTTGGATTCACAATCACAGTCATCTTCACTTGATGTTTGAAAGTAAGCATCGCGTGAGTTTACCTCGGCACCGCGTGCCATGAAGTAGTAGGTGGGAGCGGAGTCGTCCTTGTCATTAGCATCAGCGTTGGTGACGGAGCCATTGTCTTCAATGTTGAAGATGGACTTGGCAACGTAGGATGTAGCTAGAGCCAGACTTGCAACACCGGAGTCGGACTCCTCCTCAGACTCCACCTCCGCCTCCTCAGAAGCAGACTCCTCCTCTGAATCCATTTCCTTGCCAACAAAAGCACGAGCTTTGCCAGATGAGCTCTTCTTGTGTGATGAAGACTTGGACGAAGACTTGGAAGAAGAATTTGAGGATTTCTTCTTCTTCTTCTTGTCATCAGAATCATATTCCTTGCTCTTCTTCTTCTTCTTCTTCTTCTTCTTCTTCTTGTTCTTCTTGTTCTCATTGTCCCACTGTGGACACTCAGAGATGTAGTGTCCAGGTTTCTTGCACTTGTGACATGTTCTCTTCTTGTGGTCATGAGTGGAAGCTTCATCATTTCTTGAGCTGGATCGTGAAGACTTTCTGAAGCCTTTCTTCCTAGTGAACTTCTGGAACTTCTTGACAAGCATAGCAAGCTCCTTTCCAATGTCTTCAGGATCATCAGAACTGCAGTCAGATTCTTCTTCAGATGAGGAAACATCCTTTGCCTTCAAAGCGCGAGTTCGGCCATAGTTGGGACCATAGATATCTCTTTTCTCAGATAGCTGAAACTCATGTGTGTTGAGCCTCTCAAGTATGTCAGACGGATCGAGTGTCTTGAATTAAGGACGTTCTTGAATCATCAGGGCAAGGGTGTCGAACGAGCTGTCAAGAGATCTCAGGAGTGTCTTGACGATTTCATGCTTGGTGATTTCAGTGGCGCCGAGAGCAGGAAGCTCATTTGTGATGTCAGTGAGGCGATCAAACGTGAGCTGGACATTCTCATTGTCGTTTCTCTTGAAGCGGCTGAAGAGGTTGCGAAGAACACTGATCCTTTGATCTCTCTGTGTTGAGACGCCTTCGTTGACCTTGGAGAGCCAGTCCCAGACTAGCTTCGACGTTTCCAGAGCACTCACACGGCCATACTGTCCTTTGGTCAGATGACCACATATGATGTTCTTGGCGGTAGAATCTAGTTGAACGAACTTCTTGACATCAGCAGGGGTGACACCTTCACCGGTCTTGGGAATGCCGTTCTTGACGACATACCAGAGGTCGACATCAATGGCTTCAAGATGCATGCACATCTTATTATTCCAGTAGGGATATCCACTGCCATCGAAGACAGGGCACGCAACGGAGACTTTGATTATCCCTGCAGTCGACATAGCTAAAACTCCAGGTGGTTAAACCAAATCACACAGAACAAGGGAGTACCTTGCTCTGATACCAATTGAAAGTGCTAGTTATCGACTAGAGGGGGGGTGAATAGGTGATTTTTATGAAAGTATTCAAAACATGGAAGTTTTGAAGACAAACAATAGAAATGAACCTATGGACATGCAGCGGAAGGTAAACTACACTAGGCAGGCCATAGTCAAGTATTCAATGAAGTGAAAGCACTAAGACTAATAGCAGCAAGATAGTAATGACCAGGATGGAAGATAGTATGAAGCCAAACAACAATAGTAGTCACACAGTGAAGTCAAACAGGTAATGCAAGCAGGCAATGACTTCACGAAGACAAACTGTAAGTAAAGAGAGGGAGAAGATAGAACCAGTCACTTGGTGAGGACAAGGATTTGTTGGACCAGTTCCAGTTGCTGTGACAACTGTACGTCTGGTTAGGGAGGCTGAGATTTAACTCAGAAGACCGCATCTTCACCTTATTCCCCTTGAGCTAAGGACACCCAGTCCTCGCCCAATCACTCTGGTACGTCTTCAAGGTAGACTTCCAAACCTTCACAGACTTTGTTCACCGGCGATCCACAATGACTCTTGGATGCTCAGAACGCGACGCCTAACCGGCTGGAGGATTCACAGTCCTCAAGTGTAACAAGTCTTCAGGTCACGCAGACAGAAAGACTTCAGTGATGCCTAACACTCTTTGGCTCTGGGTGTTTTGGCTTTGTCCTCGCAAGGATTTCTCTCTCTCAAAAGCTTCGGAGGTGGGTTGCTCTCAAACGACAAAAGCCGTGCACTAACTCTGAGCAGCCACCAATTTATGGTGTAGGGGGTGAGCTATTTATAGCCACCAGGCAACCTGACCGGATTTGTCCGAAATGACCCTGGGTCACTAAGGAACTGACACGTGTTCCAACGGTCAGATTTCAAACACACGCAACAGCTTTGCTTGGGCTACAAGTAAAGCTGACTCATCCAGCTCTGGATAAGATTTGCTCTCATTGTCTTCGCTCGAAGACATAGGATTTGGTTGAGCATCACTTCAGTCACTCTGACTTTGTTCACTGGGACTCCACTTAACAGTACGGTGGTTCCTATGACTCAACAAAGAAGAAAAGGAAACTACGAAACAACTATGTCTTCGCACTCCATGGTCTTCACGTGAATGTCTTCTTGAGTCATAAGCTTCGATGTGATTGTCTTCACATACCACCATTGTCTTCAATGTCTTCATACATTTTTAGGGGTCATCTCCGGTAGGTAAACCGAGTCAATGAGGGACTACTACCTGTGTTATCCTGCAATTCTCACAAACACATTAGTCCCTCAACCAGGTTTGTCGTCAATACTCCAAAACCAACTAGGGGTGGCACTAGATGCACTTACAGCCGGCACGCGGTCAGGTCACTGGTGGAGCGCGGCGAGCGGAGCTCCGGCCCTGACAGTGGGGCTACGGCATAAAACAATGAAATCGAGGGGGGAGGAAGTGGGAATCGCCGGCGGAGCTCACCGTGAGCACGAAGGCGAGGACAGGTAGATCGGTGAGGCGCAGATGACGATGAGTCAGTGATGGAAGTCGGCGTCCCGAGGTTGAAGAAGACGACGAGATTGCGACGTGGCACGAGGCAGCTTGAGTCCGTACCCGTAGTTTACGAAGACGAGGATGGTGCTCCTCCTGGACACGGTGGCGTGACGAGTAGCGGCTAGTGGGCACGGTGGTGACGAGGTGGCTGCAATGGCTGCGTTTGATTCGTGTGGGGGGGGGGACGCGAGGGAGAAGAGTGCGGGGTTAAGGTTCACAGCGGAGCTTGGGGGAAAGCTTTGCGTGCGGGGAGTAGCGGATGGCCAGCACGTGGCCGGGGCGTGCCCATGGCGGCCAGATGCTCGCCACGATCTCCCTGCTCCTGTGGCAGTAGGTAGGGGAAGGTTTTAGGTGGGCCAGTGGTGCACTGTGGCCACTAGGGCCCATGTGCACAGTAGTTAGCTATTCCTTTTTTTGTGTGTTTCTTTTCTCTGCCTTTATTTTCTCTACTATTTTGCAATTTTTAGAAATAGTAAATGACTTTTATTCTACAAAGTAATTGGCACATAAATACAAGGCCATATATTAAGGGTGCACACAAGGTTTGGGGTCAATTGGAAAGGTTTAACTAATTGTTTATTTTGAAAAAGCCAGTTTAGTTTATGTTGGATCACTTATTAATTTCCTAGGAATTTATTTTTGAGTCAAATGAAGTTGGTTTCAACATGACAGTGATCAAGGGAATTTATAGAATAATGCGGACATTTTAGTTTTTCTTTTCAAAGAAATAATAATTTCACTTGCAATTTAAATTTGAATTTGACTTGATTTTTATCAAGTGGCAATTTGGCTTAGTAAAGCATGCTGACATGGCATCATTAGCATGGGTTCACTATAGCATGATTATTGGGGTATTACAAAAATGGTGGGGCGGACATACAAGTCACCGTGCCAAATAGGATCCAACAGGTGATGGGATACAATTAGGAGGTTGACAAGATCAGGCATGATGACGCGACAAGCAAAATGTCTACCAGTTGGATGGTCATTTTTTTGCCAAGAAGGTGAAGAAGGATAAGAGGTACAAGATCGTCATAGATGTGCAAAGGGAGAAGATGGAGTACAACCGGGAGAGGCTGAACATGGAGATGGACAAAATATAATTGAAGAGGCAAGTGATGATTGCAAAATGGAAGTACGAAAATACGACGCGTTGGAAGAAATTGAGA
>NC_057805.1:297470991-297475711 GCF_018294505.1 Triticum aestivum | reverse complement strand
AGGGCACTCACCTCTTGGATGATGAACCAAGAAGTGGGTGATCAAGATGAAGAAGAGCATCGAAGCGTTTGATTCATTCGTGTGTCGCCTATTTATGTATGAATTATTGAATTTTTCAGCACGTAATGAATTGTTGAATTGTCGTTTATTTTGTATCATCGAGTTTTTGAATTGGTGAGAAATTTATGTTATATGATGGACGTGTATGAAATTTGCACGGATGTGAGTGTTCACATATGGGAAGTGTGGTTGTACAGGAGGCCAATAAGGACTTCCAATGCTGTCCGCGGGGTGCATCCGCGGACATATAGGAGGTTGGATTAACCACTTACAGTTGTAGATGCTTTCACTAACCAGCTTGTACCACTCCAAGGGGCTCCTAGCGGGTGTTGACTATCGTGATTATTATGAAGTAAGATAGATTAGGATTTGTTTCTACCTTATCTTGTATTCTAAGTTGGTTATTGTATATATATATGTGCCCACGAGGCTCAAGCAATACATCAACGATTTCACCAATCCTTCTCCATTCCCTTCTACATGGTCCTCGATCCAAACCCTAGCCGCCACTTTCACACCGCGCCGCCCCTGGGTCGGTCGATCTTCATGATCGCCACCGGGGCTCGCGCCACTTATATCTAGGGTTCGTCCGCCGGTCATGTTAATCGGTTGCCCTAGAGTCTTTTTCCTGATCCCTTGATCTGGATTTTTCTCTCGCATCAGACGTCTTGATTGGCGTTTCTTTTTCATTTTCTGATGTAATATCGGTTTGCATCGCCTGCCGCCGCTCGTTGTGCTCGTGTACCTCTATTCCAACACCGGCGTGATTATCCGGTCTCTTCATCGACAAGGCGGCCTCGCGCGATGCGTCGGCCCAACAACCGTCATCCGTGCATCCGTCTGTGCATGAGGATGATCGGGACCTACAACCAACCCCGCCTCTGTCTGGATATACATCCAGTCCATACAGACCTCAACACCAAGCCAGCAACCATGCAACAAGCCTTCACGATGCAGGTTAATCCAAGTCATCTTCGTACGAGGCATGCACGGGCCAACCATATGCGTACACGCTGGCTGCAGTGTGCTAATTTGAGGTTGCTGCGGCCTTCATCCGCTGCAGCCACGCGACCTTCAGCCTCATGCACCGGTGCGGCGCAGCCCAGAATCGCTCATGTGTTCGCGCCCGGATGCTGGACTGCTCCTGCTGCTTCCCTGGTCTGCAGTCATCTACTATCATTTACACCTCTCTGACCTCGCGAGTGATCGGATTGATCATCCGTCCGCCCGCACTACACTCCATCCACGCCGCGCGACCGTGCTGACCTGTCGCTTGCGCGCCTCCGGAGGTCCTGAGAAGATCGTTCCCGAGTCCAGCACACCTCTCCACCGTTCGAGCAACCGACCGTCACTGCGTAACCCCCTTCAGCCGCAGTGCCACCGCCCCGTGGTTCTTCCCGCAGCTGTATCGACCCGCGCCGGCGCTGCGTTACCATTTCGGGCCGTAGTGCCGCGGCACGCGGTCCACGTCGCCGTCCCGAGGCCATTCCCACGGTTGCACCGACCCACGCACTGCCACTACGTCGCTTCATTGAGCCGTAGTGCCGTGGCCCGCCGTCCACCACAGCCCCGAGGCCGTCCGCTGCTGGCCGTCCCCGTGGCTGCTGATACGTTTCCAACGTATCTATAATTTTTAATTGTTTCATGCTATTATATTATCAATCTTAGATGCTTTATATGCATTTTATGCTATTTCATATCATTTTTTGGGACTAACCTATTAACCCAGTGCCCAGTGCCAGTTCCTATTTTTTTGCTTGTTTTTGGCTTTTCAAAGAATCAATACCAAACAAAGTCCAAACACGATGAACTTTACGGTGATTTTTTCCGGACGAGAAGGGACCCTAGAAGGTTCGGGAGGAGGCCAGAAGAGCTACGAGAGAGCCACGAGCTCACATGACGTGCCCTGGGGGTAGGGCGCACCCCCTTAGCTCGTGGGCTCCATGCAACTCCGTTTGATCTAATTCCACCTCTATAAATTCACATATATTCCCAAACCAACAGAGAGCCACCCGAAACACTTTTTCCGTCGCCACAAGCTTATGTTTTACCGCGATCCTATCTAGAGGCCTTTTCCGGTACTATGCCAAATGGGGTTTAGTTAATACCAAAGGTCTGTCAAATGATGACACACGAACAATTCAAAAAAGTAAATGAGTACGGTGACCTCATATGGACGTGGCAACCGGCGTGCGTTGTAACGCTGAACTCCCAATTTTAAGTGAGATACTCACCATCATCGAAGCCATCTGAAGGCATAAATTGGAATTCAATGGTACCCCCTCTGTAAAGTAAATATAAGATCTTTTAGATCACTACTAGATAAAATATCTCCAGAACTATTCTGAAGGCTTGAAACCTGATCCAAGTCAAACAAGAAAATACCGCCCTTTGTCATTACCGTAAGAAGGAGTGGTACGATCGTTCTATGGAAGGGAAGTATATATATTGATAATATGCGTCTTGTTACTGCATAATTAATGTGGCAAGTACATACACCTAGCTGCGATATTAATTGAGGCAAAGCCAATATTGATAAAGTTGGTCTCCTCCTCCACCCGCTCGCCTCGCCGCCACTAGAGGATCTGTCGTCAAAACTCACGCCGGCTTCAGAAAAAGTGGCAGCGAGGCTCTTCACCTTGCTGGTGTCGCGCGTCCCTCCACCACAATCCCCATTGAGGTTTGTCATGGCTGCTGCCCCTCCAGTCCTCTTGTGCTCTCTTTCTACGCGGTCCAGCACAACATTGCTTTGTCGTGCTGGTCGGGGATCTCATGCTGCTATGCGGTGGCGTGGGCATCGGATCCGGTCCGACCGGGGCCGTGCTGGATGTGGTCCAGGAGGTGCTCCCGGAGGCGGCTGCTAGTGAGGGTCTGTAAGTGTATGTAGTGCCCCCTTAGTGGAGTGTTGAAGAAAAATGGGTTAAGGGACTAATGTGTTTGTGAGTGTCACAAAAGATATAGTCCATTAAGATTTGCTTTAACCAACGAAAGATGACCCCTAAAATGTATTTCTTCGTGAAGAATTTGGTGCATCCTATGAAGAAATTTAAATGAAGAATTGGAAGCTTGAAAACTTTCTTTTTGTAGTTTCTTTCTGCTTTATTTGATTCATAGGAAACACCGTACTATTAAGGAGGGGTCAGGTGATTGATAGGCGTATTTTCGAAGTGAAGCACAAAACCCACACCTACCTAATTCTTTGAGTTGAAGACTTTGGAAATCTCTTGCTGTGCAGTTGAGTTCTTCAACGAGGGGACAAAGTTCTTCTGGTCGTTGACAAAATTGGTCTAACTAAAGAGTTAGGATTTCGCCAGTGCGAATTTCCTATTGTGAGGAAATTGAGTGCCCCAACGAAATTGAGAGATCAAATTTCTGTCTGTTGTTGTGCTAGCACCAACTATTGAGTGTATCCTTATCCTGAAAATGGTCATGTCCGAAGGGCATTTATGACATTCCATGTCAGGTTGCCCTGGCTATAAATAGCCGCCCCCACAACCAGCAGTTGGTTGACTGCTCCAACAGAGAGATTGGCAAGTGTCATTTGAGAACTACCAATCCTCTAACGACTTTGAGAAAAACCTAAGTGAGGAAGAACCCCAATCAGAGCGAAAGTGATTAAGCATCACCAAAGAGATTGTCCTGTGTGATCCGATGCCTGTTACCTTTGAAGACTGTCATTTTTTCAGATGGTTAGGTGTCAAGTTCTAAGCACACAAGAGGAATTTGTGGAGTGCCACTGAATGAGCCTGTGAAGGTTTTGAAGTCTATCATTAAGACTTACCACGAGTGATTGGACGGGGTTTCAATGATGTTAGCTCACGAGGAATAAGGTGAAGACTAATTGTCTTCTGAGTTGAATTTCAAGCCGCCCTAACCAGATGTACAGTTGATACAATAAGTGGAACTGGTCTAACAAATCATCGTGTCATCACCGAACCAAGCTAATTTCAAATTCCTCAACTCTTTACTTTGAGTACAACTGCATTTGAAGAATTTGTGATCTGCATTCTGAAGACTTTGAACTGGAGACTTTCATCATGATGCCTTTCGTTTCTTCAGTTCATCGTGTTTATTCTTCAATATATGTATGACTGCATGTTCTTCATCTGCATCTATCATGCATGCCATTTTTACTTCACTACTGGAATCAGAGAATTTGCCGTCTGTCAATTCTTTGCCGTCTGCTAGCTGACGGCAAAGAAGGTCCTGTCTGCTTACAAAAAATAGACGGCAAAGAGCTGGGTGATGGTAAAGATACGATTTGCCATCAGCGAGTTCTTCGCCGTCTACTAGCAAACGACAAAGAATCTTTGCTGTCCGCTACCAGACGACAAAGAGATGGGTGGGGTCCATTTTAGGGCAACGCTGTAATGGCCCACCCCAACCTCTTTGCCGTCTGCTAGCAGACGACAAAGATCGGGCCCCATCCAAACTAACACTCATCCCGACCTCTCTCTCTCTCCCTGACCGCACCCCCTCTCTCTCCTCTCTCTCTCTTCGCCCACCCGTGCCCCCAACGCCGCCGCCCAGCATCGCCGCCACCCGGATGCTGCCGCCATCCCACCACCACGTCGCCGCACCAGCCCAGCGCCCCATCGCCCCCGCTGCACCACCCCACCACCCCGTCACCGGGCCACCGCCTCTGACCCCACCGCCCTCG